>NC_072002.2:88578718-88878718 GCF_028885655.2 Pongo abelii | reverse complement strand
CTAGGCCTACCTTTCTTTCTGGTCTAGTTTTTCCTCCCCTACTCTCAATGATTCTTCCTGGGGACACATTCAAATAAATTACTTTTACATAAATCAAAAGTCAAGTTCTGATTTTGGGGAGACCAATCTAAGCCAGACAGTAACTATGATTCTTTTTTTTTTCTGAGATGGAGTTGTGCTCTGTCACCCAGGCTGAAGTGCAGCAGTGTGATCTCAGCTCACTGCAACCTTTGCTTCCTGGGTTCACGTGATCCCCTTGTCTCAGCCTCCCAAGGAGCTGGGACTATAGGCATGTGCTACCACATCTGGCTAATTTTTGTATTTTTAGTGGAGATGGGGTTTCACCATGTTGACAAGACTGGTCTCGAACTCCTGTACTTAAGTGATCCACCCACGTCGGTCTACCAAAATGCTGGGATTACAGGTGTGAACCTCCATGCCTGGCCCCATGTTTCTCTATAATAAGATTTTTCATGTTTGCAGTGGAGAGAGCCCCCGATTTTCCCCCATGTCCCTAAATATCACCAGCAAGCTATTAGGATTAGTAACCCAATATCTAAAACATTCATCTGATTAACCTGGTGCCTTTGTGTGGTTAACTAGAGTTTGAAAGAGCATGAAAGCTTATCATGTCATGTGGAAGCAAGGCAGGTGTGAGAAAAGAAGAACTGGACAACACAAAGGAGCAGAAAGACCTCAGAGCTAGGGAGGGGATTCTCATTTCTGCTCTGCCAGGTTCTCCTAGCAAGACCCTGGCAGGTGCATTCATCTCTGAGTGATCATTCATTCAAATAAAAATGACAGGATTGGATTGAAAAGTTTCTAAGCTCTCATTTAAAATAAGACTTTAGTACCAATGTTTGAGCATCAAGAGCAAATTTTACAGCCATGCAGGGAAGCGAACCCAGTGCAGCTGGTTGGCCCTAATGGAAGACGCTCAGGAATGGAGCAGGCAGGTGTATAGAGGTGAAAACCAGCATCTCTGTAAGAATCAGAATTATTCAGAGAAACAGAACCAACAGGATGGGCATGTTTATACAAACACACACACACAGAGATTTATTTTAAGAAATTGACTTACACGATTATGGGGGTTGGCAAATCCAAAATCCAGCCAACTAGAAGTCAGGAGACCCTGGGAGAGTTGGTGTTGCAGCTCTAGCCTGAAGACTGTCTGCTGGCAGAATTCCTTCTTCCTCAGTGGACCTCCATCTTTCTATCTTAAGACTTTCAATTGATTGGATGAAGGTAACTTGAAATTACCTTCATCAAATTCTACTGAATTAAATGTTCATTTTATTTAAAAAAATACATTCACAACAGTATCCAGACTGGTGATTGGCCAAATATCTGGGTACCATGGCCTAGCCAAGTTGACACATCAAATTGCCATCGTAATGTTTCCTGCTGGGGAATCAAAATCTGTGTGTCTCTCTGTGGTTCATAGGCAGTATCTGGGCTAGTCTATTGGGTGCAGGGAGAGCACCTAGGGGTTCAGGGGAGGCATCTGAGGTGTGTGGATGTGCTGTGCTCAGCTTGGGCTGAGATGCTTGTGCTGTTGAGTGCTATTGCAGGCTGGGCAGTGGGGCTGGCATTCAACATCAACCCTGATATTCCATGGTTGTAGAAATCACTAGAGATTTACATATTAAAACTAAATATAAAAATAACAACTATCAATATCAAGTTAAAGTCGTTTTAACAATTGCACTTAGCAATGCTAAAGTTTTTATAATTTGATGTTTCTTTCGTTCACTTGCCATTAATTCCATTAGAATTAAAAATTGTTTATACTTCAGTAGAGAAGATTATTACACAAGAGAAAACTGCTTAGAGAATGGGTTATGGGTCAAGCATTTGTGTGGTTAGTCAGTAGATACAGTTTAATATCTTCTAGGTTGATAATACAATGCTTAGGTCAAAATGTTGCATAATAAATAAACAACTGCAGGTATGCTGGGCCAAAAAACATTGTGAAACATTGAATTTTATTTTTATTATGACATCTCCATTTCCATCTGGGTTTTTTTTTTCTACCACATCAAATTTCTATTTTTCACCTCCTCCTCCTTTCCTACTTTTCCTCCTCTTAACCCATGTGTCCAGCTGCCTCATTCCGTCTTTCATCACTTCAAACTTTTTTTCATCTTATGTTTCTTTAATTCCATATTTCCCATCTTCCAGTATTTTTCAAAATTGGTATGATATGGTTTGGATCTGTGTTCCCACTCAAATCTCATGTCAAATTGTAATTCCTGGTGCTGGGAGTGGGGCTTGCTGGGAGGTGATTGGATCAGGAGGCAGTTTCAAGTGGTTTAGCACCATTCCCTGGTGCTGTTCTTGTGGTAATGTTCCCCTGCGATATGAGTGTTTAAAAGCATATAGCACCTCCCCCCTCTGCCACTCTTCCTCCTGCTATGGCCATGTAAGACGTGCCTGCTTCCCCTTCCCCTTCAGCCATGATTGTAAGTTTCCCGAGGCCTCCCCAGCCATGCTTCCTGTCCAGCCGGCAGAGCCATGAGCCAATTAAACCTCTTTTCTTTATAAATTACCCAGTCTCAAGTATTTCTTTATAGCAGTGTCAGAATGAACTAATACATGGTTTTCATGCCATCTGTACCGGAATCTCCTAGGCAGCAGGGTAAAAATGTAGATTTCTATATTTTAATACCCCATAGTTAATACATTCTCTTCTCTTTCTTTTTTTTTCCCCAAAGGCTCCATATTTACCTGCTTGCCTCATTTCCACCAAAATATGGAGATATTGTGTTTGAAAGTGACAATGGCCTAATGTTTTCTTTTGGAAGGCTCGTAGTCCTGAGAACTGACAAATGGTGTTAAGTCCTTGGGAGGAGGTTGTGAGTTTAGGCTCCTCTTGCTCTGCCCACAGTTGAGCTGATCCTGCCAGCACTGCCCCTGCCTAGAAGACAATAAAAAAGTAGAATAAAAGTAGAAGGGGAACAAAATAGAAACTATATATTGAAGGAATAGCCTTAGTAGATGTTTGTAGGATACAGATTATAATACACATTTGAATTTCTCATTTTGAAATATATTTGATTATGTTATGACTCCTTGACATAGCTATTATTCATTTATCTCATATATTTTTCACATCTTAAATGGATAGACACATTGAAAAGGTAATAATAATGAGTTCACATTTATAATACACTGTTTATTACCTTTATATCATTTCATTTAAAGCCTATATTTTGCTTAATTACTGAGGGAAATCTCAAGAATAATTGCATGGCTACCAAAGTATTTTAATTTATATTAAAACAAGTAAAGAATAGCAAATTTTTCTCAATTAAAATATTTTCCATGTTTGGAGTCACATAGATTTCTGGCTGAAAGGAGAGAGCTTAGAAAACTTTTATTTTGTGTGTGTGTGTGTGAAAAGCTGAAATATAAATTACTTTGTTATGATTCCTGCAGCGAAGGTTGAGAAGCTGTATTGAACTCGCTGCAGTGACTCCATCTCTCCATTTCTCCTCAACATCACTTTTTTTGAGTGTTTTTTCCTGGCCATAGCGTGGCATTGCTGTTACATGAATTAGAGGTGCATGGGAGATTTAGGATTTAAAAATAATCTCTTCTAAAAACTGTATATTATGGTCTAAAGTACAAATCTGATTATATCCTAGACTTTCAAATAAAATGCATGATTAAAAACTATTTGTCAGGAGTCTGAAATCCTCACAGAGGAACACAGCTCTAAACTGTGAACTTTAGATATTGTCACTCATTTGGTTACAATGTTACTCCGCGCCTGTGATGGGAGCTCTAGCCTTCACTCAGCAGAAGTCACACTTTTCACACATCACAGATATAAAGAGCCAGGGCTGCTCTGTGATGGGAGTGGAAAATGGAATTATTGTTAAAGAAATGAGCCATTTTAAAACAGACATTCCAGTAAAACTAGACCCAAATTTTTCACACAGGTTTAAAGTTCAGTCAGAAATTTTCTGAATGTTCTTTATGGAAACATCCACTAGATAAATATTATATTTTTTATTTTGATGGTAACAAGCTGGCCTGGGAACAGGTGTTACTTAAGGAATTTTTCCTTTAGCTCCAATTAATAAAATGATTTATAGCCCTGAACCTTTGAGTACTTAGATGGAATCAATATTTACACCAAGAAGGCCATGTATTTGCTTCTTTAGGAGAAGAAAAAGGTAGGAGGTTATGATTATTAACAAATTTCACACTGACTTAAAAAGACAAACGTAAATAAAAATTTCATTGCCTTAAGGTTTCAATGTGGTACAGTAAAGATATTTTTTATCTTTTCTTTTCTCAAAAATCATTCCAAAATACAAGAAGAAACAAAACAGAGGCCTGGGTGCAGTGGCTCACGCCTATAATCCCAGCACTTTGGAAGACTGAGGAGGAGAGCAGATCACTTGAGGCCATGAGTTTGAGACCAGCCTGGCCAACATAGCGAAACCCTATTTCTACAAAAAAAAAAAATAAATAAATAAATAAATAACCAGGTGTGGTGATGCATGCCTATAATCCCAGCTACTTGGGAGGCTGAAGCACAAGAATAGCTTGAACTTGGGAGGCAGAGTTTGCAGTGAGCCAAGATCGTGCCACTGCACTCCAACCTGGGTGACAAGAGAGAGACTGTCAAAGAAAAAAAAAGAAAGAAACAGAAACAGAAAACACAAAATCTACCATTAATGAAACTTAAAAGGAACTGTACATGTCAGGTGGCCGTGTGGGTGGGTGTCATGGTAACAAGCTGGTTGCCATCCCAGCCTTGGAAAGAGGCACGTGGCAAGCAGGGTCATGGAGGGCGTGGTGATCCCACAGGCATCTCAGGCAGAGCTGTGGGTTGGTGAGAAGAACTGAAGGACAATGGGGGCATTAAGTACAGTCTGCATTTTCTTTCTCCACCCAGTGCCAGAAAATAGTCAGATGATGCTTCTCTAGGTAAGAGGTAGGGACATCCTCCTCTGGAGAGGATGAAACATCCCAGAGAAAAGTCTTAGATATTGATGACTTGTCCCTAATAAAAGTCACTCCTGTGTGCCACACAGTTGTGCCTGCCCCAGCAACTTCCAGTCAGCATGTTGGTGCTCCATCTTTAAGTATAAAAAGAAAAACAAGGATCATCAGATATGCAAGAGGTGATGGAAGAAAAGATCTAAATCAAAACCCAAATCAACAGAAAAAGAAACTCAGAACATTGTGAGATGAACAATTTTCAGAAAGATCATAATTAATGCCCTTGGAAAGATGAAAAAGATAATCCATTCATGAAGAAAGAAGAAGATGTTTTTTGAACATTCAAACAACAAAGGGGAACTCTTATAAATAAAAATTTGGAAAAGCCTAAATGTAATATTCAATAAAAGTGTTCAGGTTTTAGAGTAAAAAGAAATAGAAAGAGACATTGGGGAGAAAAGGTAAGAGAAATGGAGGTTCAATACAGGTGGTCCAAATATCTAAGAGTAGGAGCTCCAGAAAGAGTAAACAGAAAATTATACAAAAAATTATCAAACAAGTAATATAATGTTTCCTAGAATCAAAGATAGCTTATTTCCATAATGAAATAACTCAATAAATGTCCAGCACAATGAGTAAAAGAGCCATCCCAGGTCATATTACTATATATTTCAGAACAATGATTAGAAAAAGTTCTGAAAAACTTCCAGAGGAGAGAGACAGGTCAAAAAGCCTGGAAATGAAAGACATCTGATTTCTTAAAAGTAACACTGGAATCTAGAAGATAAAGGAAGAACAGTTTCAAAATTCTTATCTTCAACCTAAGCTTCCAGACTTAAATAAATTGCCTTTCAGGACTGAGGATGGAATAAAAAAACGTTGAGGTGTAAAAAATGTCAAGAATTTACTTTTTGTGCATCTTTTCTCAGGAAGCTGCTGGAAGACATATTTGAACCAAACAAAGGGTGGAAAATCTAAGAAAGAGATAGACGTGGGCTCTAGGGAACAGAGAATACAACATAGACGAGATGGAAATGGAATTGTTAATGAGAGCAAAGCAAATTTCAGGTCAACAGCCGTGCAGCTGCCCAGAAAGCAGCCAGTCCAGATTGAAGTAAATGGGAGAAATGGAAAGCACATGGAATTGATGAATTTTCTGATACATTTGATCATGTGAAAGAATAGCATCACAGGATGTCGACAGTAAATATTCAAAAAAATTTGAAAAGATAAAATGATGCCCATATTAAATGTAGGCAAAACAAAAGGTGGCATAAAAACGAAAATATAAACATTTTGACTGGCAATACATCATTATGTGTGAATAACAATATAAGTATTAATTTTGGTTAATTAAAAATAGAATAAAATTATATTGAAAGTTTAAAGAGAAAAAAGAGCATCCAAATACACTAAAATCCACAATTTATGAAATGTTGAGTTGATGTTGTATACAATTATTGAAAAAAATATTTTTTGTATATATATGTCATTTGGAAATATCAGAGGAGGTAACAGCAGAAAGTGCTGAATGTGGTTTCCTCCGGGGGAAAAGAATAAAGTGGACACTCAGGAGACAAAGAATGCTGCTTTTTTGTTGTTGTTATAACCTTCTTAGGGCTCTTTAACTATTTAATGTTTACAATTACTTGTAAGTAATACCATCAATAAAACAAATATTAATAAAAAATAAGTTATCAACCCAGTATTCCTAACACCTAGCAGCCTAACATGAAGAAACGACTGCCTGATCAAATGCTGAGGTCCCACACCTGTGTGGAATCTGAGGGCAGAATGAGTGACTTCAGAGTCATTGGCACACATTGAACAATAATGTTCAAGAAAAATACAAATACTCTCTAAGCGATTAACCCACGTCGCCATTACACATCAGGAATGCTCTATTGTAAAGTGCTTATCAGTTTGGGCTTAACCACCATGTTGGCCTAGAGGAGAGAGAAGTTTTGTTGTAATGGAAAAAGAAGGTCTACAACTCCAGGAAATGTTCCTGAAGACCCTTTGTCCTGGGTAGGGTTGGTTTGTCAGGCAGGTGCAGAGGGAGCGTCAAATGCCTCAGGGATTTTAATGAAATGCAGAAAAGGGGGAGGGGAGTGTAAAGAACTTGGGAGAATAAGAAGATTCCTGCATTCAGACTTCAAGTGATCACCGGAATGAACAGAAGAGTCTGTAGTTTAAAGCAAATTCTATTTTTAATTAAATAATAATCTAGATAGATATTCTGTGGCAAAGCTTTTATTGCTCGTCAAATTGATTTTTTTCCTCTGCAAGACTACACTTCTTTCATCAGCCTTGTTGAATTTAGACCTTTCAGAAAAGGTTGGATTTTTATTACTTCAAATTAGAGTCTATAATTTCACCCATAAAACATGTGCAGAATATATATGGGTAAGTTTTACTTTCCCCATCAAATGTTGTATGTTCACTGGAAGGCAAAGATTCTAAACAGGAGGGGACCAGTAGACAGCCCATATTTATCTCCTCTACCTGGAGTGCCCATAGCTCTCGTGATGTGAGTATATACTGGATTCCAGACGCAAGAACAATAATGCCATCTGTTTATGTGCGGGTCACCAGCCAGCAGATGGTAAACTTGGGTAAGGTTGCTTTTCTATTTTGAGATTTACTGAGAACAGAAGAGTTCATATTCTCTCTCTCTTTCTCTCTCTTTCTCTCTAATATTCAAAAAGCACTTTTTATTTTTGAATAGTGTTGGTTCTAAAAAGCACTTCTTATATGTGAAATAAGAACAGTTGTGTGTCTATATATCTACTACTGGAGGGCAATAACAATCTGTCCACAAATCTTTTGTTTTGGAGGGAGGAAAAGCAGTAACATGCAGAAGTCTGCAGATGCCAGTGGACGGTCAGAGACAGAAAGCCAGGTGCTTGGGGCAGCCTCTGGAACACACATATCTGTGGTCATTTTCTGTGAGAAGAATAGCAAGGTGTCCTGGTGTCTCTGTTCTGCCCTAGGGATGGGAGGGTTCCCTAGTGAAAATGGGCTCACCACACATAAATAGCATGTTTCCCCAGCCTGCTGACCCTGAAGTTCTCGGCTTCACCAGTTGGTAAACACAGATATTCAAAATTTGATTTCCTGAGACCCCACCTCCCCTGTCCCCAACTGTGAAGAGTCCTGTGTTTTATGTGCCATGAGCATCCTTTGAGACTCATATCTGTGTTTAGAAGCACTCTGTCCCAAGCTTTAAGCTCATTTTATTTGAGAAATTACCCCCTTGTCACTTATTGGTTAATCTCTCTTGGGAAGTAGAAATGCCCTTTGGCATTACGATCATTTGTGGTACAGAAGGTTCTGGTTTGAGCTCTAAAGTATTGAGCATCTCATAATGTAGCTCTTTCATGTACCACTAGGTATGGCTAGCTAAGCCCAAGTTTTAAACATCACACAAAGTCACATTTCGAATAAGTGAGCCAGACTTGATGGTCTGGGTTGCTGCAGGTGCTTCTGCCACCAGCGTTGCCATGGGAGTTTGAACTTTGCAGGAACACAGGGCAGTGGCTGGTGCTCAGGTCAACCAACTGGTCTAGTGCACAATCACTGCTTTGATCCAGCCAACTCTTTCTCCCACCCTGGGTGCTACTGCTGTCGTTTTTCCTGTGTAACGTCTTCAATGATCCTCCCAAGCCACAACACTTCCATGATGGGAGAAGAATCCTTCCTTCTGTATTACATTTCATCATGGTGTGTCACGCAGTGACACAGTCACCTCACTACCCCATGTCTAGACATATTCTGCCAAATGAATGGGTTGGGAAAAGCCTGGTATCACTGTACCCAGGAATAACTCCTGATCTTATATGCCAAAGGCTTCTTGACTCGTCACAAAACTTTATATTGAGGGACCCTGTTGTAGCTCTGCAATCTGGCTTCCGTTGTCCCCAGCTTCTCATATCTGACAATCGTGTCTCATTGTATCGAAACACTAAGCCCTGGGGTAGACAGGTTTTCATAAACCTAAGTGTCCAGCTCAAAATCTGAAATATATACACGTAACTCAACAACTCAACTCTGCTGCTGGAAACACCCAAATTGAATACACATGGAGAAAGCGGTATGATATCTAACTACTTTCCTGGAAAAGGGAGGGGGGTAAGTAAGTACTCATCTTGTCAGGAAACAGAAGTTCCAGAATTACTTCTGGTGTCGCTGTTAATGTAATAAAATTGTCCCTTGTTATATCAACATTTGCATAACATGTTTTTCATAAAGCTGCAGAGGAAACACTCCTTTCGAAATTCAGACTGTAAAAATGTATCCAAAAGTCTGATGTCATCATTTCTGTTGCATTTTTTTTCTTAAATTCCTTCCTGCTTAACTATCTTTTTGCCCCTCTACATGAATTCCATTGTATTCTGATATTATCTTTGTGTTAAATCTAATCCTAGGCATCTCCAGGGTAGACCTTAGTAATTGGTTAGTAATCAAGATGTTCATTTTCTTTCACATGCACAAAAAGCCTTTCCGTATTATTACTAACTTCAGGCAGAGTCAGGCACAGGCAATAAAGGCTGATGCCTGAAGCACTCCCTCACTGGCTCCTCCAAATACATTGTAACTGATTTATGGGTTATCTTTGTGAATAAAACTGATTATCTCTGCTTGAACATGTTTGGTATTGTTATACAATTTAAAAAATATGCCCAAAGAATAAGAGTCTTGCTCCATTAAGAACTAACTCACAACCTTCTTTTACTTCCCATTTTCTTCCCCTTTCCCCTTGCAGTATGTTTGCAGAGTTGCTGGCTTTAAAGTTCTGCCTTAGCATGTCAGTGTATTTGTAACGAATATAATTTCTTGTGGTGGATATGGGCTTTCTCAGGATGTGAAGATTGCATTGACTGAAGGTTAATGCAGGAAATAGTGCTCCCTGTATTGAATGTTGTAAGATACAGTCTAGTGTGATAAAAATTGGCTTCCTTTATCGAATTTAAATGAATTTCAATCTTAGTGCCTCCTGACTGAAAATGAAGAAAATAATTTTTATGAGAGTTTAGAAACATGTTATGTATGCCATTGTGGACTAGTGGCACAAGCCTATCTTGAGAGTTTTAAGAAAATAGCGTTGGATCAATTTCTAAGATATTGAGGAATCAGCTGTCTGAACATGATGCTGAGTTTATTAGAACGCCATTTCTAAGGCTCCTAGCACTGAGTAGATTTTAAATAAATATAGTGAAATATAATGGACCCAATGTTACAACCCAGCTCTTTTAAAGGGAACTTCCTGACAGTTCTGAGGTGTGGGGGAAAAGCAGAAATGCTGGAGAGCTCGGTTTGCCTCTTTGTCTCATCTTTTACTGCCGTGTGATTTTAAGCAACTTATTTAACTTCTTGGAACTCGGTTTCTCCACCTGTAAGCCTCTCATCTTTTCACTCATTTGAGATTTTTTCAAGGAACAGGATTTCTTGATTTTTATGTAGTAAAACATATCATATGTTTCTTTTATATTTAGTGGCTTCTTTTTAGATATTGTTTAAGAAATCTTTTCCTGGGTAGAAGTCACAGTGAGGAAATCCTCACATACTATCTTCTAGAAGCTTTAATGTTTTGCTTTTCATATAAGATCAATACTCAGTCTGGAGTTAATTTCTGGGTAAATTGTAAAAAAAATTATTTTTTTTTCATATGCATTTGTAAACATCACAGTATGTCTCTTCGTACGTGGTGTGTTGCTTTAACAGAATATGTGGGCTGGGTAATTTATAAAGAACAGGCATTTATTGGCTCACAGGTCTGGAGGCTGGAGAGTTCAAGATCGAGGAGCTGGTATTTGACAAGGGCCTTCTTGCTGCATCACCCCATGGCAGAAGGGCAAAGAGAGGGTGAGAGCAGCAGGAGGGGGCTGGACTCCTTCTTTTATAAGGAACACATCTCATGGATAATGAACCTGCTCCCACAATAACAGCATTAATCCATGTGCTGGGGCAGAACCCTCGTGCCCTGATCACCTCCTCGGGTCCCACCTCTTAATATTGTTTCAATGGTCATTAAATCTCTACAAAAAGGGATACACATTCAAACCACAGCAGCATCATACATTAATTTAATGGTGGACTTATTGCAAATCTGTCATTTACCACACTGTTCTGAAGTGAAACCTCAAACCTCTATCAAATAACCATGTAGGGTTGGGACTGAGGCGGAGCCCTGCTTCTCTTCCATTCTGCATCAGTATCTCGCGCTGTTGACCAATCTCGATATCTGGGACAGCAAAGCCGCCTTCTTGTTTTTCTGTTTCTTCAAAAACAGTCTTGGATTTTTATTACCTTTTTTTCCCAATGAATAAAATATTATCTGATCAAGTCATAAACACACACACACACACACGCACCCAATGGCTTGGAATATTGACTGAAACTGTATTGAACGTACAAATGAATTTGGGGTGACTTGATATCTTTACAATATTGAGTATTCCCAGCCAAGAGCATGATATAATTGTATTTCCATAAGTCTTCTTTAATATTTTATAATGGAACTCTTTAGTTTTCTCTTGGAGGAGAGTTCCTATCTTTTGTTATTACTAAATATTTGAAAATGCTGATACCATAGAACACATTTAAGGAGAAATATACCCTATATACAAAAAAAGGGTTAAGTGAATTGTGTAAAGTGTGATGAATTTTCAGCAGGTGGACACATTTGCATAATCCACACCAGGACCCAGGGAGGGGACCCTTGTGCCTTCTCCTGATCTCTTTTTTATTCCTTCTCCCACAACCAACCTCCCTAACCTATTCAGGCTCTTTCCTGGATTGTTAGTACACTTCCAGGGTTTACTAGCCAAATTCCCACATAGATATGGTATGATTTATTGGCCAGATCAAACTTCAGCACCAGGTATGCACTTTTTCCTCAAAAACAAATTCGCGAAAAGTGATACGGTATATAAAAATAGTGTTAGGACGTGACTGCCAAGACTGGTAGGAGCCAGCAGAGCGGCAGCTGAGACTGGAAGCAGAATGAGTTGCTGTGCGGGAACATTTCCTACCTAGATGGCACTGCAGGGTCGGGCGTTTGCCAGCAGCAAGCAGGGGGACCTGAAGGCTCTAAATCCAACGGCACGGGATGTGGAGCCAGACAGTGACGGCCCGGGTGGAGGCGTGTATTCACACACACGCGCCTCTCAATCATGCCACTTACAGCAGTTGCTCTACTCCTCTTTCCAACATGGAAAAAATGGCTTCTCTTTCCTTGCATCTTCCAACTTCTTTTTTTGAAACCAAATTCTGCTTTCATTTGCAGTTTAGTTTTTCTTCACTTCTAATCAGAAATAAAGATGTGGGTAATTTAAGAACCCATAATAATAATAATGGATAATTTCCCAGATAGGGCAGCTTGAAAAAGTGAAAGAGGATATTTTGACAACTCTGTACAATCTGATTTATTAATCTATGAGAAAAGAATGTTTTGATGAAGTTCTGTTCTACCCCTGTGGAATCTACCTGTTCCTTGTTGGTTTGCTTTATCTCACCACTTTTGTTAGAACTGAAATACTGGTGCACTGAGCCAGAGAAAATTCTGAAACTGCGCTTTCTTTCTAATAATGTAAAATATCTTAGACATTGGTCTCCAAAATAATGAAGTATCGTCATGTGGCTGGAATCTACTCACCGTACTATTGGAAAACAAACTCATTAGGGATATGGTATAAACTATATTAGGTAACATTAGAAATTCTAGAAGTTCCATCCAATCTCACTCAATATTGCAACTTATTTACCTTTAGAGATTTGGGCAAATTAGTTTCTTAATTATCTCCTATAATTGCACATCAAACTAAGCAATGTCCCTTTACAAACAATCACCTTGGGCGGCGACATGCTTCTCTGGAGAGGTTTCGGTTCAGAACATGACATGGAGTTTCTGGGATGACCCTCAGATTGTCGACACTCTTTTTTGAATATTTTTAGAGACAGTAAAAATTCACCATCAGAGAGGGAATTTGAGGTCTGGAAAGACACAAGAGGGATCACAATAAAACCAACTGTACTGAATAATGAGAACAATCAAGCCAAAGAGAATTGTTTTGGATTTGTAAAACGGAGCAAATAAAAGTAATGAAACTGATGTTTTTATTATGTGGTTTGTGTACTGTTCCATAACGATATTCTTCTAAGCTAATTTTTAAATATATGTGGAACAATAGCAGTCTCATTTGAGTAACTGTATAGCTTCCACAATAAGTATTCTAAAGAATACCCATTCACTTAGAAAAAATATTTCCCATGGTATCATCCTGTGTGCTGGGGGATTCCTGCAGGAGCTGCAGAATTAAGAAGGCCTATATGGGAGTCCTTTGAAACGCAGCCTGGCTAGTGTTTTCCTAACCAACTCTTGTTTTTCATGGCTGCTGCACAGTTTCAGCAGAAGTCTACATATTCTGCCTGTAAGTGACCTGGACAAGCAGCATGAGTTGAACATTTTGGTAGGGCCTTTCTTTTCTAACCTTTTGAGTTCCTTTTGAATGTATGAGAAATAAAAGCTCTCACACTGAGAAGAGACATTACAAATAACTCCCCAAACTCCCTTAATATGTGATCGCCTTTAATAATACCAACAGGAGCACTACAGGGAGGTTCACACAATTTGAACTCAAATTAAACGCAGATGACTATCAAGTGAACCCTGACTCTCAGAACATAACAGTTAATTAAAATGTCACATTTTCTGTGACAGTGATAGGATATTGGGATACCATAGGGTCTCCAGCATTAATGGGTTAACATTCTTAGCAAATAAATTTTGACCTAATTTTTAAAGACTAAACATAGCACAGCATTTTATGAGCATAGTTCAGTCGGAAAATGCATTTTTTTCAGATAAAAAAATTAATCCCTGTGTACTTTCAGGAGAATTGAAAAGTTTATATTGTGTAGAGATTAAATGCAGATAAAGCAGTTTATTTTCCTTATATTGTTTGGAATACAGTTTGCTGTAAAAGATAATCCCACAATTTATAATCTAGACATTTTATTATTAGACTTTAGTAGGCTTTTATAAAATGGACTGGATATTTTTTAATCATCTTCTCTTTTTTAAAGCTCTTTAATACTTCCCAATCCCTGCCCAAGAGTGACCTTTGTAGGGAAGTTGGCTGGCTGCCATGAAGAGGACATTTGAGTCAGAACACAGAAATGACAGCACCGATAGTTGTGTGACCTGCAGGATCACCCCAAATGGAATCTCTCAAATGCGCTTCTCCCAGATGCCTTTGGGGGTCCAGTACAAAATGAATACTTTATATTTCAAGCAAATGGAAAGAAAATGGACAAAGCATATTTTTACTAAGAAGTTTTTTTTTGAGGTGGGGAATTTTGACTGATGTTAATATAAATAAATACATGGGAGCCGGGAGAGGGCACAGTGGTTTACGCCTGTAATACCAGCATTTTGGGAGGCTGAGGTGAGTGGATCACTTGAGGTCAGGAGTTCAAGACCAGCTGGTCAACATGGCAAAACCCTGTCTCTACTAAAAATATGAAAAATTAGCTCGGTGCAGTGGTAGGTGCCTATAATCCCAACTACTGGGGAGGATGAGGCAGAAGAATCGCTTGAACCCAGGAGGCGGAGGTTTCAGTGAGCTTAGATCACACCACTGCACTTCAGCCTGGGGAACAGAGTGAGTGAGACTCTGTCTCAAAAAATAAATTAAATAAATAAATAAATACTCACATACATACACATGTATCTCTTTACAAGTTAAATTTGGAAGAGAACCCTCATGTGAGAGACTTAGGTACATCCCAGCCTCACATGTGTTTGGGAAGCATAAACTACTGATAAAATGCATTCTCATTATTATGTTAATATAGGTTAAGAGATTACACATGTAAATAATTTCTGTTGGATTCTAACCTTACAGGATAATCTAAAGTTCTGAATAAATCATTCTCAGATCCACACACTTCATTAGTATTCTTTGTTAGCCCTAAAGGTTTTTACAAAGTGGAAGTGTGCGTTTTTGAAAGAAACTATTAGTTCTTAACAAATAATATTCTTTTATTTTTGACATGCCAAATACAGCATTTTGTAAATGGGTTCACTAATCCTTTTAAATTTCAATACCTAGAGAAGCATTTAGATTCAGAATGTGAAGTGCCAATCATTCAGACAGAACACATATTCCTCTAAGGAATTGCCTCAAGAATAAAAGAAAAATTCTCTCATTAATTTATAAATTGTCCAGGGTGCAGCACGCAACAGTATCACACTAGGTCTGTCTGGAGCTGGGGTCCCAAGAGTCAAACCCATTTTCATTCCTAATGTAGGTAGGTACAGAGCCTTGAAAGAGCTGAGCCCAAAAGGTCAGAGGAGGCAGGTTGTCTCAGTCTAGGAGGGCAGGCAAAGAACAGAGAAAATTCTTTAATTTGAGCATTTTTTTTTTCTTTCGTGCTACTTTCCTACTTGGTCTTAAATTTGTCTTCTCTTGAAAAATAGAATATTCATTGCTTTAAGCATTTCACTGCACTGGATGAGAGAGGGAGACCTGGACTTTTGTCTTCACAGAGCTTATGTGGTCCAGTGTGAGTGAGGGCATCACAGGCAATCAGAATGCAGTCTCAAAAGCACACTCCCAGGGAAAGGACATTGTGCTTTGAGAGCACCGAGGAGGGGTCCCTAACCTAATCTCGAATTTGTATAGGAAGAGACTGGGACCAAGTTAAGCTTCCTAGAGGAAGTTATCAGGCTGAGAAATGAAGGCGATAAAATTGAGCTCAGCAACAAGAGTGAGGAAGGCAATTCTTCTAATATTTGCAGGCAACTAACATGTTTCATCCCTATTTCCACCATCCTTCTTGTGGGAGGGTTTCCAGAACTTTCATCAGCACAATCTCCTGAGCAAATCTACTTGTTGATTGATATTGCTCTTAAAATAGGGATTTCAAATTAGAATGGAATAATCCAGATGCAATGGAAATAGCATTTGTCATAGTAAAGTTTTGCTACCTTTTTTTGATATTGTTTTTTAGAGGATACTAAAATTATTGTGACATATTGTTTATTCATTTTGAGCTTACGGTAAACTAAAACAAAATAGATTTTTTTCCAACTGAAATTAATGTTTGTTCAAGTCCTTCCCGTCATATGTAAGAAGATTTCACGTATCCTTGTTAAATGTCACGTTACTGGTTTCAATCCGTCATTTATGTCTATAAAGATTGTTTTAAATCTTGGTTGTGTCATTTGAGGCATTTGCCATCTATCCTAGCCTGTGTCAGCTGCAAGTTTAACAAGGATTTATATTAAAAGATGCTTAATAAGATTCCTGTATCTTTATCCTACTAGCAACTTCTCTCTGGAACTTCCTCGACAGGTTGATTAGAATAATTTTCCATACCTTTATTTATTCAGCCAGGTATAAATCTACTCACATATTTTTCCAAACCACATTTCCTCATAAGATCCAATAATATAAAGAACTTGGCCAAATGTCTTGCTGAAATCAGTTTACATAGTTTCTTTGATAGTCTTCATATTTTCCAATGTAGTAAACCATTTAAAAATGATTTTACTAAATATATCACTGTGGTTTCTAGTAAATGCCTTTTAAACTTTATAACACTCTGTTAAAAATCACTCCTAAAACTTTGTCGAGTGTCAGCACCCATCTTCCTGACCTGTAGTTTCTGAATTGTGTTATTTCTCCCTATCTGGACCCATCTGCCATCTCTAGTCTTCTGGCAGCTCTTCTGTCCACCAGGGTTTTTGGAGGATTACTGAAGTGGTGTGGTCCCTGGATGGCACTTCTGACACTGGATTGCAATGGATAGGTGACTCCTCCCTACTCCCATTTTCCTCCTGTCTTCCAGCAGGGATTTCCGTATTGGTAAAACAAGGAACACAAAACCCACTCCTGGGGTTGTAGCGAGAATTTCATGAGTTAACTTATGATAAGGAATTGCCTCAGTGTCTAGACCAGGGCAAAATCTCAGCAGTGGTCAGCCACTGATTCCTTGATAGCTATGTCCAAAACACTGGTGGACATAGCTATAAAGGAATTTGAAAATTGTTGCTGCCTATTAATTAATTTTGCCTAAATTCCCTGAGACTTCCATCTGGTCATGTTTCTTCCTTGAAAATAAATTTTTGATTTGTGATATAAAGGCTAGACTCACCTCTACTCGCTACCTCTCAGAGGATCAAATACAGCAACAGAAAAGGTTTTCATACCCACAGATATGGTTTAGGCAGTAAGTACTTTGTGACCTTGTGGTGGAGGAATCCAAACTCATGAATTCATTCATGTTTAAGCACGTGACTGCTTCAAGAAAAATATTTAGATAAACATCATTTCTGTGTACAGAAAATAGCCACAGTTAGGTTTAACTATTTTTTTTTTTTTTTTTTTTGTAAAATCAATCTGGTAATTCACTAACCAGGTCAGGCATCTTAATAATGTGGCTTTTTTTTTTTTTTTTTTTTTAACAGAGTCTTGCTCTGTTGCCAGGCTGGAGTGCAGTGGCGCGATCTTGGCTCACCGCAACCTCCACCTCTCATGTTCATGCAATTCTCCTGCCTCAGCCTCCCGAGTAGCTGGGACTACAAGCATGTGCCACCATGCCCAGCTAATTTTTGTATTTTTAGAGACGGGGTTTCACCATGTTGGCCAGGGTGGTCTCGATCTCTTGACCTTGTGATCTGCCCACCTCGGCCTGCCAGTGTGCTGGGATGACAGGCGTGAGCCACTGTGCATGGCCTGATGTGGCATTTTTAAGATAGTTATGAAATGGAAAACATGGATTTTGCTTGGAACAACTTAAGTCACAGATTTTTCTGTATTTACTTTATTTATTACAGTTGAAATATTTGAAATATCCAGTTAAATTTTCAAAAAATATATTCACTTAATAAACAAAAGTTTTATTTAAATCATCTATAAAGTAAATAGTAACCATGCTTTAAAATACATTTTATTAAGCTAAGGGTATCCTTTGCCATTTTCTGTTTGGTAGTTTCTGCCAGGGTTGGTCCATTGAATAAAATTCTTTGGCATTCTGTTCCAGTAGACAGGATAACACGTGTAGAGAAGATCTCAATGCAAAGATAGCTTGGGGTGAGGTTTAGTTCAAGAGTAAGGCTGTGTTTAAAATGTAAGAATACTCCAGCCATTTACAGGCGTAATAAATACAAATGCAGCACGGTGAGATGGGGTATGAAGCCTGAGATTTCTCAGCACTCCTTCTAATTCATCACCACTGTCCTGGTCTGGCTTAAGCAGATTATTACTGGGAGAGTAAAATGCAATGCGTATGAAAGCCAGGCAAGTAGTTGCGGCTCAATCTATTACAGTCATTACCACTTACTGCTTTTAAGACCTCTCTCTAGCTAGTTCCGCAAGAAAGAGAGACACAGCTAAACAGACTAGTAACCAAAAAGCAAAAGAAAGGAAAAGCAAACTCTCCTAATAAATCAGTACCTAGGACATTATGAACAAGATATTTGAAAATTGATGAAATTCCTTATGATTCCTGCCTCTTCAGGCCAGGAATTGAGTCCAGGAGTTGGAGCTGAAAATTGGAGGACGTCTTTGTCCAGAATTTGAGAAAAATGAAGCCAGCACTGCCGCCAGAGCTTCTGCCTGGGCATGCTGTCCTGGTGCTGTCTGTGGGCACTGCATTGCCAGACATCAATTTGTCTTGAGTGAGCTTTACTGGGTCCTCAAGTGGCTCCATAAACCAGGCCTGTGGCCAGCACTTCAAGCACGTTTCGTTCCATTGCTGTCTTGCTTGTCTGCCATGCTTTAGCTGGGGCTGGGGCACAGGGGTGCTCTGTCTTGAGGTGGCTCTAACGCTGCTCTGTGCCACTGTCTAGCAGGGTCGGTTAGTGGCACTCATGTCGCTTTTTCTTGGCTGCTTTCCAGCTGCCAACTGTTGCCAGTTGTGTAAACCACTGGTGGGTACAGAATTCTTCCTGCCAGACACCTACTATTTTTTGCTTGGTAATCAACAGGCTGGGATTGAAGCTGCTTCAAAAAGAGGAAGTAGTTTGGGAAGATACAAGTGCTTGTGTATGTGTGTTGTCCAGCTTAAAAACAGACAGATGGACAGACAGGTAGACAGACAGACACAAGAACATAGTCGTAGCCCTCCCACTTTCATTTTGCCTTTAGAAGAATTCCTGATGTAGTGAAGCCGAGTCAAATCTCCAAACAGACAGCTAATGATAACCAAAAGACAGTATTCCAAATAAACTTTGTAAATAGGGCATGCCCCTGACATTTTTTAGTTCATCCTGAATTCATCCCTTTTTCTTACCTTGCAAACCGATTGCTGCCTTTATTTGGGAAATCACCTTTCTCTACAATTTAGGAAATGTGTAAACATCAACATTTGAAAGATATCCTTGATATTCTAGATAAAGAAGTAAAAAAAAGAAGAGACTTTAAACCTGCCTTGAATGGATAGAATGACATTCAGTATTGTGGCAGGCAAAATAATGCAACCCCCAACCCCAACCATGATGTCCACATCCTCATCCCTAGAGTCTGTGAATATGTGTTACTTTACGTGGAAAAAGGAGTGAAAGTTGCAGACAACTTTAATTGGGATCATCAATACAATCATCCTGGATGACTGGAATGGTCCCAATGTGATCACAGGGGTCGTTAAACGTGGGAGAGAGGGCAGGAGTATTGGAGTGAAGTGACAAGAGAAAGACACTCCTTACCCCCTTCTTTGTGGGCTCTGAGGATGCAGGAAGGGCCAGGAGCCAATGAATGCAGCTGGCCTCCAGGAGCTCAAAAAGGTGAGGAAGTACATTTTTCCCTAAAGCTTCCAGAAAGGAATGCAGCCCAAAAGACACTTTGATTTTAGCCCAGGAAGAGCTGATTTATACTTAAAACTGTAAGATCATCAATGTGTGTTGCATAAAGTCCCTAAGTTTGTGGTAACTTTGACAGCAACCACCTCCTGACATGTCCACCGTCTTGCACATGTGTTCTCGCACCGGTTTTGTTTCCTTCCTCAAATGCACCACACGGTACCCACCAAAAAGCCGCTGGGATACTGTTCCTCCACCTGCAACATGCCTGCTTCCTGTCTGTACATAGCTGCCTTTTCCTTCCTTCCAGCCTTTGTATAAATGTCACCTTCTCAGTGAGACTCTCCTTGACCACCCAATCTAGAACATGCTCTTTCTCCAACCCATGACATTTGCTTCCTGTCCCCTGTTCTTTTGCTTAATAGCTAGTATGAAAAAAAAAAAAAAAAAAGCTCAGGACCCCAAACTCACTATGCCAAGGGAAATGTTAAGCTTGGAAACTGAGTCACGCAAAACCGCCTCCCGCTTTGATCCTAAATACATAGGTGCGAAGACAGAGGGCCGCAGAGATCCCCAGGGGCCTCCCTCCCAATTTGCTCCCAAGGAAATTCCTTGTGGACCCCAAGATCTCTACCCTAAAACAGAGTTTCGTTGAATTTCACCCTGACAATATCAATTAACAGCGTATCTTCACAGGCATGGGTCTAAGACAGGACTAGAAGCCATCCTCTGCTCACCTGAGACAAATGCCTATTTGACAGCCTCCTCTTCTTGAGGTTTTCTTCATCTTATGTAGAAATGCAGCTTCACTGAGTGCAAGATGAATGTCTCTACCCGCACTTTCACATGTAAAGCTTGGATTTAGTGAATGCTGATCAAAACCTCAAAAGAATGTGACTGCTTCTCTCTTTTATCTACCCTCCCTGGTTTTTTCTTTCCTCCTTTCCTCTCCTGCCCACTTTTTCTCCTTTACATTGAAGCCTCAAAATCCTCTTTGAAAAAAGTAATACAACATAAGAAATAATTTTTAGACAGATAGTAAGGGTAAAGGTTCTTGGTAGAAATTTCCCTGTAAACAACAACCCCTGAACCATCTCTTTTCTAACAGAAAAGGCAGCTTGAAGGGCGGAGCCCTCAAGCTTTGATATGCAAATGCAGGCCATTAGAAACTGGGTTCACTCAATATGGCAATTCCCACTGTCTTCTCCTTGTCACCAGGTGTACCAAGTGTCATGGCCACCTCCAGATAACACCATGTGTTAAAGCCATATCAAAAGTACAGGTCGCAGATCCTACTGAGGCTTATGTCCCTTTCTCCTAGGCACGTCTTCAACCTTGGCAAAATAAATCTCTAAATTGATCGAGACTTGTCTCAGTCATTTTCTTTGGTGTTACACTTGCACTAAAAATGAAAAATTATGTCATTATTTTCTCGTTTATTATCTATCTTCCTCAACTGAATGAGAGACTCATGGGGCAGAACCATATCTGTTGTGTGTTCTGATGTATACTCATGACAATTATGGCAACTGGCTCATAGTCATGCACAGTTATTTGTTAATTTAAAAAAAAAAATCAATGCATTTACCTCAGTTCTCTTTCTGAGCGACTGATTTTGTGGTATTTATCTACCAGTGACTTTGTGTTTAATTATTATAATGTTAAAAATACTTAGGATAAGATAGAAACATTTTCCTCCCATTCTAATTTAAAAATATTTTTTGCTATTATATGTGTGCTTTTTTTCACATCTTGATAATTCCTCTGTCATATTCTGTAAATATCACATTGCTATTTTGATTAGTATGAAAATTAATATATACGTTAATTTTTGGGTAATTCTTATCCTTCCAATATGTTGCACTTTCATTAAGTATCACAGTATGTTTCTATTTTTTAAATATTATTTTAATCTCTCAGTAGAGTTCCATATTTAAAAAATGTTCCTAATGACTAATTTATTTTTTGTTAGGATCATTCAAAGGTATTTTATTTTTAAGTTGTTATTGTAAATTAATTATTTTAACACTTATATATTGAATTGTTTATTGCCAGTATATAAAAAAGAATTTTGGCCTATTTTCCTGGTTTAAGTTGCATAACTGAACTTTTTTGTATATTCTGAGTTTAATATATTTTGTATCATTGTTAGGAGGATTGAATGACATAAGTATATATAAAATGGTTAAATTAGCATATTTTACACATTATCAACCTCAATAGATACTTATTTTTTTTCCTTTCGTTGTCCCCCTCCCCTCTTCCTTGTTAAGATGCAGAATCAGTGCCTGTGTGTAAAGTGGCCATTTGTCCCCCTTGTTCTGATCATTCTAGTTCCTGTTGTTTCAGGTGTTGTTACATGGGCTGGAACATCAAAAGGCATTTTAAATAATAGTGCTTTTTCATTATAGTCAGTCTAAGGAAGCATCTTATAATTTCTGGTTTCCCAAGAGGTTTTTTCAGTAGATTTTTAATTTTATCATATTTTCCTAAGTGTCTTAATCTTTGAATATGATTCATTATATTTATGTATTTCCTAATGTTCTCTTGCCCTTATATTTTTTTGTAGTCACAGGGTAATGTTTTTTAATATTATATTGACCTAGGTTTGCAAGTATTTTATTTAGAGTCTTTGCATATATCACACAAATAAAAAAGATAACTACAGTCTCATTTTCCTTTCTGTCAATTTTAGGTTTTCGTATTAGAGTAATGGTAGCTTCATAAAATGAATAGGGATACTTTGTATCTCTTTCAGTGCTCTAAAATCAATCTCTCTCTCTCTCTCTTTCTATGTGTGTGTGTTTGTGTGTGTGTCTTTTTATCTCTCTCACGCTTTGGTAAATGACTTGATCATATACCCATGTGACTTAAGACTTACCTTATTTCACTGAATCTAAGTTACCGTCACTGTTAAAATATATCATTGTTTATGTACTAGTGAGAAGGAAGAAAAATGCTACCTATCAGACTGTGACTAAAACAAATCTTACCAGTTAGAATTCCATTTTATACTTATTAAAGTCTATTTGGATCTCTTAAGAGACAGCTTTTTAAAATCATATATTAGCTTTTTTTCATGTGTTTATACATATGAATAAAACATAAGTAAAATCAATCTAAAGTTTTCCTAAATATTTTTTCACGTTGAGTTCTATGCTTCTGAATTTCTTAGACTCCAGATCGTTATTTGTACAGACAATACCACCATCAAGGACAGTGATGGAGCAGATGAGTGGATGCCCCACTGTTGTCTCAGGATATCTCTTCCTGGTGGGTGAAACCATTCTGCAGGCTGTGCTTTGCATACACGGGCAACAGCAGCCCCTTGCTGACTGCCTCCAGTCCTCCTGACAGCAATTTCCGATGCATCCCCACTTCAGAGGTGTCAAAGTTCGGAAAAGTTTGTGTCTTAGTATAAAATAAAATATGGTGTCTTATTCCTCTTATTACCTTACCCTCCACAGTCAAGCAATTAGCAAGTGCTTTTAATTCTAAATCAAACCATTTATTTTTTGCATTTATTAGAGCTCCTCATCTCTGTCCATTCGTACCGCCATCCCCTTGGTTTAGGTCACATGGATTTTCATCTGGATGGCAAAACAATCCTTCAAGTGCCTCCTTTTCTAACCTCCAGCCCCCTAAGTCCCCACCTTCACGTGGTAGCCCAGTTTCCCTAAACCTCTTACTGCAGCCCTCAAGTCACTGTGTCTCTTGCTTCCCCCTCTGCTGTAGATGCCGTATTTCATTTCCTCAGAGATGCCAAGCTTCTTCCAACTCTCATCTATCCATGTGTTTCTCTTACGTTTCTGACATCAGTAGCATATTCCTATGCTTAGGTGTCAGCATACATGTCATGTTTTCGGAGACATTTTCCTGACTCTCATCCTAATTTTCTGTACCATGTCTCTTGTTATAGTCTATTTCCAAGTGTATTCCAAGAATAGTTTGTGGGTGGTGTGTTCTCATCCTGTGCCCCCTGAGGATCTCCTCCTCTTGTCTTGTCTCATGAATGTCAGCTGGGCAGAGGCCGGAGGCTCAGAGGTTCTCTCCAGCCTCATCATCTAAGGCATCAGCCCTCAAACATTCAGCATCAGGGACTGGTTTTGTGGTGGGTGGTGGGGGGTTGGTTTTGGGATGAAACTGTTCCACCTTAGGTCATCAGGCATTAGTTAGAGTCTCAGAAGGAGCTCGCAGCATAGGTCTCTTTCATGCTTAGTCCACAACACAGTTCGTGCTCCTGTGAGAATCGAATGCCCCAGCTGATCTGACAGGAGGTGAAATTCAGGTGGTAATGCTCACTTGCCTGCCTTTCGCCTCCTGCTGTGCTGCCCAGTTCCTAACAGGCCATTGACCAGTACCAGTCTGCGGCCCAGAGGTTGGAGACTCCTGATCTGAGGGGTGTGGCTCTGTATGACAAAGCAAGGTCTCATTCTAACCCTGTTGCATGGTACTGGACCTGTGAAAATTGTGGAATAATGAATAATTCTGGCCCTCAGCACATAACTTTGTCTGCTGTTCTTGATCAATTTAATCAATTCTAGAGAAATGCATCATTCCCAGCTTCTGTAAAGGCCTCTGTGTCTATGACTTAGTCCTGAGACCCAGCCAGGCCATGGTTCATTTGACCAGGGCTGGGAACTGGCTCTAAGAGTCTTCAGTCCATTGGCTGGTCAATGACTAATTAAAATACCTTCCTGAGAAAGTTGCTGGAAAGAGATGGAGAGAAGATAATTACTCTGTAGTGGTAATTTGAGTGGAAATTAACATAGAGTTAATATCAGCCAAAGAAGCATGAATGCATAGTGAAAGCCAGAAGAGGAACAGGATGGGAAAGAGGAGCAGATCTGTGGGGGAAGGGAGATAACAACACCTTTATCTTTGAAGAGAAGGAAGGAGAGAGAGAGGGAGATAAAGAGAGAGAGAGAGGAAGAGGGAGTAGGAGAGAGGAGGGAGAGAAGGGGGTAAGAGAGAAACTAAGAAACCAGGAGGCACCTCCTGGATCACGGACATTGACTCCCTTACCTCCTTCTTCACATCCCAATTATCAGCAACTCCTTACAGTTCTTTCCCAAATAACTTACAGCACGTGTATGGAAAGGTGTGTGAGTGTATGTCTTCATCTGCACCTCCCTCTTCTCTCGATGTACGGGACTTCATGTCTTGGAGATCTGTGCATGCTTTGACCCATTCTTTCTCTGGGCTCAGCTTGGGGGGCCTCTCAGGGACAGGAGGTGCACAGCGCCCAGGCCCACTGTGCTCTCAGGTCTGTTCCATGAGTCCTCTGGTGAGGGCCCCACTGGCTCAGAGAACCAGCCAGGAGATGAATTGCCCCTCAGAAATCTCTCTTCACAAGTAAAAGCCTCTTGAATCATCCACAGAGCCTTTCTCCTCTCTGTTCCTGCCCACAGGGTTTCACCTTGAGAGACCACACCTTCAGAACAGAGTGCCTCTCGCTCCAGCCCTGGCCCACAGGGAAAAGTGGCTTCTGAATGTGGATAGACACACAAGGGCAATGACACACAAGGGAGTGAGTGGGCTGCAAAGCTTTAGATGCCTAAGGGGTAGGGCCCCTCAGGAAGGGTAGCTGCCCTGCCTCGGGCTGGTGTGGACACTGCTTCTGAGCCAAAGGCAGATCTGGAGGGTGGACACAGTGTCTGTTTGTCTTCCATATGGGAAAGCCAGCACTGCTCACTCATTTTACTCTTTCTTTCATCCGTTTTCATTTTCATTGGAGTTAATGGAAATTTCTCTAATTAGGATAGCAGATTAACTCAGGTTAAGGGCTGGCTTTTGTTTTGCATTTATTTGTTTTGTGAATGTGCATTTAGTTTTCATCTTTTTATGCACTCTTATAACTGCTTTACAGGCATGTTGGAAGAGCTACAGTGAGTACTCCCAAAATCATATCAATTTAGACCAAGACCCCAAAGTGTCCTAGCGTCCCCCGTTACAGGATCTGGCAAACTATGTCCTCTAGAATCCAAGCTAGACCAAGGAACCAGTTCACGATTCTGTGTGTTCATTTCACAACTTTGGAGCCATTTTAAAAGTATGTACATATTTTTCAATAGGTTTCATTGATTAGAAATATCAAATGCTGTTTTAAAGAGTTTCTCGTTTTTGCTTGTTTCACGCAAACCAAACACAATTCATTTTGTAACATAAGTGCTCCTTTGTTCTGCACAGACATTACAGAGCATATCTCAAGTTCCAAAATCTTGCATAGTGTCTAAGCCAATATTGCACTGGTCATAGTTAAGCATGCCAGGAAGACTTTAGTCAAGTCTACTGCAAGGGAGCAGAAAGGTTGGAGTTGAAATTGAACTCAGCTCCACTGAAGCAAGTGGCTGGAGAGGTGCAGAGCTGGCAAGGGGCATCTTAGGCCAACTGTGTTTGCTCCTTGGCCTTACCTAAAGGAAAATCAAATTTTCTCATTTCTTTCAGATAAGAAATAGTTTTACAACTTGGAGTAAGGTGCCTACTAAAGTTAGTTCCTACTGTCCCACAGAAGTGATGAGATAGAGTTCTATTCCCTGCTGATTACGTTTTAAAGCCATGCCTTCCAGATCATCCAGAAAGACCATCCTGGGTTGTAAAACTGGCAGGAGGCTTTGAAAAAGATTTACATCGTCAAGGCGCAAGACAATGAAGAGTCTTTAACAATGACAAATTGAAGGAAGGCTTTAAGAAGAGGGAGGTCAGGGCCTCAAGTTGGGAAGAACCCTGTCTAAAGTGAAATCAAGTTGAGGGGAACATCAGGGCTGTCTTGCTCAACAGGAAGTCATCCAATGCAAGGGCAGCTAGAGGGGGATGAGTTTCCTACCTACTGGTGTATGTTTGCGAGGGTGTGTGTGTGCTTTCCATTTGAACCATGAGAGGCACAGTGGTGTCTCAACTTACAGGACAATGAGGAGGAGACTCTTGGCCACAGGCAAAGCCCACTGCTGCTTGCATGCCCTTTCTCCAGCTGGCACCATCCAGGGCAGTTTGCGTTGAGGCATCAGGTGACAATGCTTCCTGCAAGAGAAAAGAGTGGGGATGTCACAGAGATGCTTTGGGTACACAAACTGAGTCCTGAGTCAGCAGTGGCCTAGGGCCATCCCTCAGGGTGGGGAGAAGTGAGCTGGCCAGTGAGGGGCTGGGGTGCCAGCTTCTCCCTGGGGCCAGGAGCTTATTTGTCTACCAGTTGCTCCAGTCTGCCCAGATGTGCGATGCTGTAGTGTCTTGAATCAGACAAACAGCAAGAGGTGGGAGCAGAGCATCTCCCTGTTTCACTGCGGAGCTGGAAGGGAGCCAACTGCGGTGGCCACCCTTACAGAAAGGGCTGCCTGGAATTAATCAGGCAGGAAACCTATGAAGCTGACTAGGTCCGTCATGACCAAGAAGGCATTTTTCCCTTTTGTCTGTTTTCTGGGCTATCTCAAACATCTTTCTGAGAATAAATGGCCCTTATCTGTAATAACATCTGACAGGCCATTAATGCATAGAGAGTGTGATGTCAGTGGGGAAGAACAGGTGTGTGGGTGACAAGAGTTTCTTGATCCAAAAGCTGCTTTCTTTGTGTAAACCAGCCTCCTTCCTTTCACACAAAGGTGGTTGTTTCTCAGCAAGTACAGGAGAGCTGTTTCCATCTGGCAGAGGGATCTGTAAGACAATTCGCTGCAGGACAAAGGTGGCCTGGGGTTAC
This sequence comes from Pongo abelii, assembly GCF_028885655.2. Classification (NCBI taxonomy): domain Eukaryota; kingdom Metazoa; phylum Chordata; class Mammalia; order Primates; family Hominidae; genus Pongo; species Pongo abelii. The sequence goes on along the minus strand of NC_072002.2, from coordinate 88,851,263 downwards.
CACGTAGAGAAAATTGCCCTGCACTACATAGAGGCTGTTTCCCTGGATCCGAGGGAGGCCGGCCCTGGGAGACTGGGGTGTGCTGCTGTAGCGGCTCCTTCGGGTTGAGGCAGGAGTGATGGGGCACTGCACTGGTCTGCTTGTGCAGTTGTCTGGGTCGCCTGCTGCTCTTTGGAGCGAGTTTGCCCTCGTGCCTTCTTCTTACAGAGTGACGCGACCTCTCTGGTAGTAGCAGATCACAGTGCCAGCCACCTTGATAGCTGGGTGGAGACCTCACCGTCTGCATGAGAAAATTTGGGTTTCCCAGGGCTACTCTGCTCACCCGAATGGTCTCTTAGGCATTAAGAATACATTTCCTGGGTCTACTCATTTCTAGATTCTTAAGCTTGTGCAGATACCCAAGGGGTCCCTTTCTGAACAGTCCAGGAGGAAATAACTTTGCTAATGCTTCAAAAACAGTTTAGGCCCGGCATGGTGGCTCATACCTGTAATCCCAGCACTTTAGGTGGTCAAGGAGGGTGGATCGTTTGAGGTCAGGAGTTTGAGACCAGCCTGGCCAACATGGTGAAACCTCATCTCTACTAAAAATACAAAAATTAGCCCGGCATGGTGGCATGTGCCTGTAATCTCAGCTACTTGAGAGGCTGAGACACGAGAATCTCCTGAACCCAGGAGGCGGAGGTTGCAGTGAGGTGAGATCCCACCACCACATTTTAGCATGGGCAACAGAGCGAGACTCTGTCTCAAAAAAAAAAAGAAACAAAGTTTAGTTTTCTGATTTGTTGTACAAGATGGTGATTCCTGTTTATTCTTCTACATCTAACTTAAATCACACCTCCTGCTTGACACTTGAGGCATTAATTTATGTTTTGGCATTAATCACAGCATGTCTTCTATTATATGTGAGTATGAGTGTGTTTCCTCCAAATTCTGGACTTACAGAAGTTAGGAAATGCGTCTTATTTTTCTTTGTAACTGTTAAAACAGTGACTGCGTAATGAGTAAGCATTGCATTATTGTTCAACTGAATTTACAATCTCTCTGTCTTTGAAGGGAATAATAATGGTAGCAATATTCCTTATAGAAACCTCTTCAAATATTAATATTTCCACATTGGCCTTTGTCAACACTGCATCCATTTAGTTATTTTTCTGAAGCTCAGGTGTTCCTTGTGAAGCTTGCAAGGCAGGAGTGGATAAGCTCATCCAGGGCATGTTAATCCCAAGTATCATTTTAAAAAATGTAATAGCAGTAGCTAATATTTAAAAGAAATAAGGGTGCTATCAAAAGTGGATTTCACCATGGCAACATTGTAGGCACTGATGACAGTTAAGATGGTGTTGCTATCATCCAGTGAGAGATGACAGTGGCCTGAGCCGGGATGGTGGCAGTGGGGGTGGGGTAGGTGTGCTTAGCTGGTGGGAACAAAATCCATAGGATTTGTCCCTGGATTAGCTGGGGACAGTGGTGGTGAGGAAGTAAGTCCCTCCAACCCCCCAGGGCTCACTTAAGTTATTTCTGATGTGTCCTGGATGGAAGGGAGGGCTATTGACTAAGACATGAAACGCTGGAGGAGAAAATTTTATAGGAGATATTTGGGTTTGGACATGATTTAAAGACAGCTGTGAGACATCCCAGTGGACGAGGCTGCTCTCTTTGCTTGTGCATCTGGGAACTCTGGGACAGAACTTGGCTAGGAGAGGGAGGGATGCATCAACTACCAGCATCCACAGAAAGAAGAGCCCCTTTGAGGAACGTCCAGTTACGTGTAGAAGGTTTCATTCACTGGTCAACCGAGAAATAACAAAAATGAGCTGCCAGGCACAGTGACTCATGCCTGTAATCCCAGCACTTTGGGAGGCCGAGGTGGGTGGATCACTTGAGGTCAGGAGTTCGAGACCAGCCTGGCCAACATGGTGAAACCCCATCTCTACCAAAAATACAAAAATTAGCCGGGCATGGTGGCACATGCCTGTAATCCCAGCTACTCGGGAGGCTAAGACAGGAGAATTGCTTGAACCTGGGAGGCAGAGGTTGCAGTGAATTGAGATTGAGCCACTGCACTCCAGCCTGGGCAACAGAGCCAGACTCTGTCTCAAACACACGCACACACACACGCACGCATGCACACACACACAAACACCAAAATGAGCATCATTTATTAAGATTTAATGAAACTAATTTTGTGCAGTTAAGAAGCTTCATTAATTCCAAGATCAAGGCCTTCCCAAATATTTGTTATAAAAATGTCTTGGCAAAATACAAACCTTTTTGGCTTTCTCTTTTTATAAGAAGGTGCCCACAATTAGAGACTCACCTGCAACAGGCTGTCCATCTTCATGAGGTCAGTGACAGCCTGATTGCTGCTTCCCAACCCTCCTGCCCCCAGCCTGTGGCTCCCTGAAGTCACAGGCATGAGTTCTTCTGAACACATTTCTCCCCAGTCCTGTCTGCCTCTGCCTCTGCTCCCCGCTCCTCCTCTTGCCTGCTGCGTAAGTCAAGCAGCCACACCGTCTCTCTTCTGGACCCTACTGTACCTTAGTATTTCACCCGCCCCTCCCTGCAGTCCCGAGTGAGTGCACTGTGTGAGCTTTCTCAGCGCTGTGTTCTTCTCTGACTTAGGTCCCTAAGCACTCATCCCTAACGCCGCTGCACCTTACCTTGCACGGGAGCTTGGCCCAGGGTCTCCAGCTCCACTCCCCCCCACACCCCACACCCTCTCCCTGATGGGCCAAGCCCCTCACACTTACCTTTCTGGGCTGTAGTGGCATCTGCACTTGCTGCTCCTCACCCTGGAGGCTTGCCGCAGACCCAGAGCCCCCGCTGACTCACTCTTGTCACTCACATCTCAGACTAGATACCGTGGCCCCAAGAACCTTTCCCTGGTCTCCAGCCGGAGGTGCCATCTCCCCACCTGCCCTTCACCATCATATCACGGAGGACTTATTTCCTACAGCCCTTATGGACAGATGGACTTACCTGTACTCGGTTGTTTACTTTTGTTCTTTGTCTGCTGCGACCCAAGCTCCATGGAAGCAGGGCCATTGTGACGCTTGTTCACAGCGGGATCTCCGATGTCTAGCAGAGTGTCTTGCATGCAGCCAGTGATTCATATTTGCTGAATCAATAAACGAGTGAAGAATGAATGAGACAGCATGGACATGGTGTCCTAAGTTTCTGGTGTTACAATGTGTTAGCATTACAGTCTTGAGAAAGTCATTTCACACCTCTGGGTCTCAGTTTCCTTCTCTGTGAAATGTGAGCATGTGTATTCTCACTTGGCGAACAGTGGCTATTCAATGAGTGGGAGCACTTAGGGTTAACAAACACTGTATATTGTTCGAATGCTTTTGTGCTGTCATCGAGGCCAAGGACACAGATGTGAGCACTCGGCGCAATCCAGACCTGATGGATGGGTAACACTCGTGCATCCTTTTAAGTCAGTAGTTAAGTGACATGTAGCTCACACTGTTTAAAAGGATTTTTCGCAATAGTGCTGATGACTCCGCACGATCAGACATGTTGTCCAGATTTCAGATGTGACTACATTCTTTTTTCTTTCTATTCATGGTATATAACTTATTCATTGACTTATCAAATTAAAAAATGACTATCACATTTAAAAACATAATTTATTAACTTAAATTAATTAAATTAAAAAAGAGCATACGTTTCTGCTGCTTTCCAGGTGGAATGCTAGACATGGAAATGCAGTGGTTAAAAAAACAACAGGCATTGGCCTTGTTTTCAAGAAGTTCCCGGTACTGATGGGAGACAGCCGTGAACAAAGAATCACATATGAGAAGCAATCAAGGAGAGTAGGGGGTGCATAAGAGAATCAAAGAGGGGTCCTGAGTTAGGTGAGGGCTGCAGAGATGAAGGTGACTCTGAAGACGCGTCCTTTCTGCTGGGAGCAGAAGATGAGTAGGGCAGCCAGGCAAGGAAGGGTGTGTGGGAGGACCAGAGAGGAGACACAAGGAGGAAGGGAGAGCAGGTGAGGCTGGAGATGCCTGCAGGGACTCGGAGTTGCGATCAGGATTTTAGATTTTATCCTAGGAGACACTGGGGGTTTAGAATGGGGAGTGACATGACATCATAGAAAACAGCATGAAAATGCTCTGCCCGGATTATGTCCATGGTCCCCCACCCTGAATCCACCAGATTACTTCTTATGCCAAAGGAGATTACTGCAGATTTTCCTTGATGACCTAGTTCTGTAACTGCTCAGTTAGCTCCTGTGACTGCTGTCATTGCATTTGATGCAGTTCCAAGGGGTACGGGGGTACTTGGTCAGGTTGTTGAGGCACTGAGATGCCACTCTAGTGGGCTCACTCTTCCTTTAGTCTTTTGGACTAAAATGCCCTGTTTTTGTATTCAAATGTACTTTCCTTTGGAGGTCAGATGTAAGCATTTATGTAATTCATGGTTGTAAAAAATGTCTGTGCAGGAGCCAATCTTCTGCAGAGTTGGACTTTATACACTATAGGATAGAATAGAATTTCTTTATTCAGAAATTTAAAACATAGTTTGATTAAGAAGAACAGATATTCTTTTTTTTTTTTTTTTTTTTTGAGATGGAATCTGGCTCTGTCGCCCAGGCTGGAGTGCGGTGGCGCGATCTCGGCTTACTGCAAGCTCTGCCTCCTGGGTTCATGCCATTCTCCTGCCTCAGCCTCCCAAGTAGCTGGGACCACAGGCACCTGCCACCATGCCCAGCTAATTTTTTGTATTTTTTAGTAGAGACATGGTTTCACCATGTTAGCCAGGATGGTCTTGATCTCCTGACCTCATGATCACCTGCCTCAGCCTCCCAAATTGCTGGGATTACAGGCGTGAACCACCGTGCCCAGCCAAGAAGAACAGATATTCTAACAATGGTCATAAGTTGTTTAGCAGTGAGGATACATTCTGACAAATACTTCATTAGGCAATTTCGTCACTTCAGAAACATCACAGAGTGCACTTACACACACCGAGATAGTATAGCCTATACATACCTAGGCTGCCTGGTGTAGCCTATCGCTCCTTGGCCATAAACCTATACAGCATGTACTGTGCTGAATGCTGTAGGCAATTGCCACCCAATGACATTTGTGTATTTAAACATATTTAAACATAGAAAAGGCTTAGTAAAAACAGAGGATTGAATATATATATATATATATAATTATTATTTTTTAATGGTACACTTGCCTAGGGCACTTACCACGAATGGAGCTTGCAGGGCTGGGATCTGCGTGGGTGGTCAATAAATGAGTGGTGAATGAATGTGAAGGCCTAGGACACTACTATGCACTACTGTAGACTTAGGCTATACCACATTTATTAAAAATATTTTTCAGCCGGGCATTGTGGCTCACGCCTGTAATCCCCAGCACTTTGGGAGGCCGAGGCGGGTGGATCACGAGGTCAGGAGATCGAGATCATCCTGGCTAACACGGTGAAACCCCGTCTCTACTAAAAATACAAAAAAAAAAAAATTAGCCAGGGGCATGGTGGCGGGCACCTGTAGTCCCAGCTACTCGGGTGGCTGAGGCAGGAGAATGGCGTGAACCTGGGAGGTGGAGCTTGCAGTGAGCCGAGATCGCCCCACTGCACTCCAGCCTGGGCAACAGAGCAAGACTCCACCTCAAAAAAATATATGTATATATTTTTCTTTCTTCAATAACAAATTAACCTTAGCTTACTGTAACTTTTTACTTTGTAAACATTTAAATATTTTCCAACCATTCCGATTCTTTTGTAATAACACTTAGCAGGAAACAAAAACACATTGCACAGTTGTCCAAAAAAATTTTTGTTTCCTTTTATGTTTATTCTATAAGCTTTTTTCCTACTAAAATTTAATTTTTTCAAAGCTTTTCTTCATTAAAACTAAGCCACAAACACACACATTAACCTAGGTCTGCACAGGGTCAGGGTCATCAATATCGCTCTCTTTCACCTCCATGTCTTGTCCCACTGGAACGTCTTCAGGGGCAATAACATGCATGGAGTTGCCATCTCTTATATGACAATTCCTTCTTCCGGAATACCTCCTGAAGGACCAGCCTGAGGTTGTTTTACAGTTAACTTCTTTTTTTAGAAGTAGAAGTGCACTCTAAAATTAAAAGATAATAAAAAGTATCGTATAGTAACACATAAACCAGTAATACAGTAGTTTATTATCAAGTATTATGTTCTGTACATAATTGTATGTGCTAGACTTTTACACGACTGGCAGTGCAATAGGTTTGTTTATACCAGCACCACCACAAGCATGTGAATAACGCCTCACACTATGATATGAGGACGGCTATGACATCACTAGACAGTAGGAATTTTTCAGCTTTATTATAACGTTATGGGATTCCAATCTTATATGTGCTCCGTTGTTGACCGAAATGTTGTCATGTAGCATGTGACTGCATTCCACACAATGACTTCTCCTTAGAGCAACAGTGTTCCACTATTTGCATCAGTATCCAATGGAGAACACGGGAACCTGTGGATATCATGCATATCCTCCCCAAGCTAAAAGGAGCTTCCAGAAGTCTAAGAGTTTCCAGATTGTCTTCTCCAGGTCATTCATTCACAGTAAATGGGTGTACCCCTAGAATGAGGGGGTGTTTCCTTACTTTCTACCAAGTCTGTCAGACCTGCTGCCTGAGCTCCCTTGACCAGCCACCACCTCAGGAACATTACCCATGATGGTGTTTTCTGAAGCAAGTTTGCATTTGTCACTATGACGTCAGCCTTACACAACTCACGTACAAGGAAACTGAAGTAACTTCTCTCTCCTTATGATTCTGTTTTCCTGCCGCTGCTCTGCACCGTCTGTTGATTAAAGGGAGCCTGTCCTGAAAATAAGACTCTAAACCATTTAAAAGCAAAGGGACAAATTAAAAAGAAGTCCTTGTAAAGCCTATTGCTTTAAGCAAATGCCTTCTCCATTAAGTTAAGACAGACAGAATGACTAATTAAATGCTGAGTAGACCAAGACATATTGTAACTTCAAATGGCTCCAAAGTCTGGTTGACAACATTTTCCCATTGTTTCTGTAATCCTTAGTATTAGGAGAATTCCTAATCAATTTTTACTAGCAAATTAAATTTCAACAGAACGCTAATTGGTATTTCCTTCATGGAAAAATGGGGTTACATGTTGTCTTCTCATAGATAAATAGACAGGGACATTGGATAGCTCCAAATGTAACACTTGCATTTCAGTACATGTGCTTCGTTCAATTCAGATAAATGAGATAAAACTTAGGCTGCTTTGTGCTAGATACTATACAAATTGTTGAGGATATGTTGCTGAATGAGAAACCAGTGTAACACTCTCAAGAAAATGTTTAATAGTGGACATGAACAGGATGGAATTAACTATAGCGTATTGTGAAATACTCTGACATTGGTGTGCACAAGATAGGTGAAGAAGAAATTATTTTCCTCTTCTGAGCTCAAAACCTTTGGTCTGAACTTGTAAGGTTGTGTAGAAGTCACCAGGACTTAAAGATCATTACAGGTAAAGGGAATGACATGAGTAGTTGTGCGACACACAGGTGCATGCATGGATGTTGATGGCCCCCTGGGGAAGTAACATCCAGTTCATGAGGCTTTTGCAACAAAAAGTCAGGCCTGTTTCAGATGTGACCTTCTTCTTACCTAGATCATGGGTTACCTGGGCTCCTGTAGAGAAAGCAGCAGGGTAGAAAGACAATGATGGGAAGGGCGAGCCAGTCCTGCCCCTTTCTTAACCAGGGCAACTCCCATCAGAGTAAAGGGTTTTCTGTTCTGCATATAAAGATTCTGGAAAAGATGCATGTTATAAAATATCATTTGAAGAAAGGATTCCACTGTTAATAAAACCACTGATTTAGGGAGACTTAATGCTTTCTAGATCTGGACAAAATGAATAAAAAGGACTTTCTCTGTGACCTGGCTATCACTTCTTCCAATACAGCAGAGGCGAGGGAACGACGAAATATGATTCTGTCCTGACACGCAGAGTAAGAATTCTGTAACTAATGATTATGAATGGCAGCTTCGATTCCCTGCAACTTCGCAATCTCAGAAAGTGCAACTGGCCAAATTTGGTCCTGAGACTCTTTGCTAGTCTTATATTTCAGGCAGAAAATTGGAGTGCAGAAAACGAAGACACAGGTAGTAAATATTGTATTTTGGATTTTTGGTAGAGGCAGATTTAGTTTTCTGGCATCTTTTGCCGGTTTAGTCACCCTGTTTATCACTAAATATTTAAATTGATGCTTTATATCTCTGAGTAGGTGCATGAATCTGTGTTCTGAGAACAAGTTAGGGTCTTTTACTTAATTATAACAGATGCAAGAGGTGATGTGCTCTGACTTGTAGTACAGCATAAAGACTGTATGATGGAGTCAGGGAAGCAGAGTGGAGGGATTCACAGAAAAGGTGCTGGAGTCAGATAGGCCTGGGTGTGGATCTGACTCTGCCCTGTGTTCACATAACACTCTCTAACTGGTGAGCAATTTCAGAGGTGACTGTGCAACATGAGTTACAATGCTTGCCTCACTGGGATGCCTTAAGTGTTAAGTGAGACAACAGAAGAACTGAGCTTATCTCTGAACCCTGGCTTTCTGCAAACCCAAGTCAAGGGTCACTCCATGGTTGCTGTGGCCCAGAAGAGTGGGCAGCAGTGTGAAATAAAGCATAAGGCATTTTTTATTAATTTACAGCAAGATGATATAAAGAATATCAGCATGCTCTTTAGAACCACTTTATGCTTGATTGTATCTTTTTTCAGCAAATATTCAGTGCTCCTTCATGTAGGAGGAGCAGGTTTTCCTGCCTCAGTGATGTTGGCCTGGCCATGCAACCTTCACTGGAATGTGAATGGGTGTGACAGTGAGGCGCAGGGTGGATTCTCTAAATGTGCTTGTGTGATTTGGTTTGGCCTTCTGTTCTCCTTTCCTCTGCATGAGAAGAGCATGTCCTAGGTATCCACTTCTTATTTGTCCTGGATCGTGGGATGTCGTACACACAGAATAGACCCGAATCCTGCCTTTACCATGGATCATGGCCTCCAGCTGAACCACAAAGCCACAAGTGAGAAATAAACCACTGAGATTTTGGGGGCTGTTTGTTAAGCAATTTGTAAATTGCTTAATGCACTTCAGATATCTTTTATGATGTCAAATAGAAAGAAATATTTAAGGTATAAAAGCCATAAGAAAAGCATCGTAAGCCACGAATCCTTGAAATCTGACTCATCAAAATTCTAATCATCTCCCAGTATGGAGCAAGTCCATGAGTCTTGAGGCCTGAAGACTTTTCTGAGCTCATTTAGACATTTCCACTGACCCAGGAAAATACTCACTAAAAGTTGCCTGTTAGGGAACTGGAGGGACTCTGGGGAAAGCCACCTTCCTCCATTTTCATCAACAAATTCATGTGGGACACAGGAGAATTTGGATATTAAAATATCTGTTCTCAAAATAAAAGAGTGATATCTATACCTTGGCTTGTGGTTTTATAAACATGACCTCATATTCAAAGTCTTTGTCTTTAAGATCCAAAAGATCAGTTAGATTTTTATTCCTGTAACACTTGTCAGTTCTCTCTGGGTCCATGTATTTACACATTTTTTTTTCTGCTTCTATATATGTTTATTCTTTTCCTGTATGAAAATTCAGTATGGTTTTAATATGACCTGCTGTCTATTTATTGAATACAGAATTATACTGCTTTTAAATTTGTTTTAGCGTATGAATAGAACATTCAATCTGTTCCATCTAGAAATAAAGATGGTATTAAATGTGTATTAAGTCACTATCCTCAGTTTATTTTGTTTCCTTCTCTTTGAGTAAAGGAACAAATTTTTAAAAACTGTTTTTATCCTGATCTTTCATATCACATTCCCATTTCTTTCTATTTAGAGATCACTACATCACTCATTCTGTAAGAATGTATCTAAAATATAAGTCTGGCTGCAGCTTTCAAAGACACATGATTTTGTTGCATGTCCCAGCATGTGCTTGAAGTAAATGCAGAGAGCATCCTCATGCTCTTCATATATTTCTCAAGCATTCACTGTGGGTGGAATAATAACAAGGCACTGGACAGTGGTAAACCAAGTCAAAGGAATGCTTTCCCACCATCTGTTCTGTATGAAAAATCTTAGAGGAGTTATGTACTAGGCTACAAATTGGAGCACCATTGTAAAATTCCTTTAAAATGCATAGGCTGAACAAACTCTGTTATAAAATCAGGTTGCAGTTTTTTAATCTGGCACTAATAATTCTGTTTCCGTTTTCTAATTATTAGACATTTGAACTCTTTTTTGGCAAACATCTTAGTTATGTGAATTTTTAATCTAGAAAACAGCAATTCAACAGAAAAAAAGAAATAGCATTATAGGAATCTAATTTTGGAGGCAAGTACGTAAAAGAATTGTTCTTCAAATGCTGGATGAAATGCAACTCTCCCAAAGATGAAAGGAAATGTAACAAAATAGAGAGGCTCACATTCCCAACATGTGGCTTGTTGGAAGCGATCAGGGAGCAATCTGTGCCCAAATGCCACTAATGGTGCTTGGACTTCGAGTGCATACTAATGAGAATGTGCTGGCACACAGCATCTTGATTCATGTGACCTTTGAGAATGGAAAGTTGGCATAACTTTTGAACGAGAGAAAATCATTTCACATATCTTCCATTTTAATTGTCTTTGTGAACACATTTTAACAAGTGCATCAGTGTGCAGAAATAGATTCTCTTTTATAACAATGCACCCCTTAGAAATTTTGGTGTGCTGGTCCATCGGCTAGTTCCAAGGTAATGTGCTCTCCTGAAATGTCACAGTGATGCTCTTCAGAATAAGACCTAATAGGTATAAATCAATTTATGATGTTCAAAGTGATCTCAAATCCATTCACTCAATTGATCTCTGCAGCTAGCCTGCCTTACCTCATTCAAAAACGTAGACTGCACATTTCCTATGTGTAGGTTGAGGTAATTGAAAGGACAAATGATATAAATACAAATATTATATAAAATAAAATATTATACTATAAAAAGAAGCAGTCCTAGCTCTCACAGAACTTTCAGCTTCATAAGTCAAAATTTACAACCTAGTATCAGATTGACAGAAATCTTTGAAGTCAGAAAATCGTGACAGGGAAATTAAATAAAATTACTCAAGCTCAAATAAGGAGTTAATGTTAAAACTTAGTTTAAAAAACTGAATTCTGATTTAGTGTTCCCACTAACATAGTGTGATTTCAAAATCGTGTCTTTTTAATACAAAGTGCTTATTTTGAAGAGTATATTTTTGGTAAATGTAATGAAGAGAAAATGAGCATGTTTTCAATAACATTCAGTTATCGGGGTGGGAGGAGAAAATTTTTAGACAACACATTTGTCAATGAAACTTTAGGAACCAAAGGCAAAAGCAAGGACAAACAAGTGAAGCTTTGCCTTCTCCTCTGATCAGAAGGAGGGAGGTTGATCCACACCAGGGATCTTTAATGCGGGGATAACATCACTGTGGCTCTTGCTAAGGGATTGGTGTGTAGTTCCAGGTCACAGTATCTCCTCTGTCTGTCCTGCCCCTTCATGTAATAGTCAGAGCTCAAATTCTGGATTTGAAGGCTGAGGCAACACCTAGAGTCTGGCATGTTAGGGAAATGTCTTAAGCTCTTTAAGCTCTTCTTTTATTTATTGCTTTCTGATTTCTTCACCAGATGCTAGAAGGGAACAAAGTGAAACAAGCCAATGATTCAATGTTGTCATGATTGAAGGTATAATAAGGAATCTAGAAACTTGTAAGGCTTGTGGGCATTTTGGAATCTCTTGCAAACACAACAGAGTAGAAGAACAAAGTCAAATATCCAGTTATCCAAGAATGCAGGTGACTGTGGCCCTATAGTATTACAATTAATTTTAGATTGCCTTGAATAGTCAGCATAGTTTAATCAATTGACATGAATTTTTTAAACAAAGAAGGTGAAGAATAGTCCAACTTGGCCAAGGGTATGATTCAAACCTTAATTGTCTTGTAGAAATATCATGAAAGATTCCATCTAATTTCAACTACCTAAGTAGCATATTACTGAATCATTCACGAGAGGACAAAAAAATAGGTTTATGGCTGGTAGTAGGAAGATGAATTGGGTTCAATATCCAGTCGGAGTGGGTTTTTGATGTTTTTTATCTTTATACTTTCTCTGTGGCATCAGACTTGATAGTGGGGAAAAAAAGAAATGTCTAAAAATACAAAAAGCTTAGTTGTTTTTGTATCCTTCTATAGGTTTTCAAGGTCTAATCCAACCTCAATCTTTTGTGCAATCCATTATTAATGTCTACACTAGGGTTGTCCAAACTTTTGGCTTCCCTGGGTCACATTGGAAGAAGAAGAAGAATTGTCTTGGGCCACACATAAAATACACTAACACTAATGATACCTGATAAGCTTTAAAAAAATCACACAAAAAATACCATAATGTTTTAAGAAAATGTACAAATTTGTGTTGAGCCGCATTCAAAGCCTTCCTGGGCTGCGGATTGGATAAGCTTGGTCTATACCTTGTTCAAAGCAGCTGAGGCAGCTTGGTCAAGTGGTTCCCCAGCAAATGCATTGCCATAGTTTCACTGTGATGTCTTTTCTCTCAGACCGTAAGCTGCCGTGAGGAAGCGACTGTGTTCCTCTTGTCTACCACGGCATCAGCAGCATGGCCTGATGCTTGGAACGAGGACCTGAGTACCAATTATTACTGAATACTGTTCCCTGGCGTTTTCTCCATGGTGATTCTACAAACAATTTTCATTTTGCTTAATTCCTATTCTCTTAATTTCCTGCAGGTATTCCCTCCACCTATTATAACTTTGATATGCTGATGTGTTTCAGGCCATGAGACTGGTGAGGGACCAACATGCCTCCTGTTGTTCTGAGTTTCTTTGTATCGCCTTTCCTCTAGAAGTCTTCTCTTCTTTTTGCAGCTCACCTATTGTATGGGCAAATACAAATTTTAAAATAGGAGGCCTAATTCTCCCTCATTGAAAATAAAGGAAGAGACTTAGCCCCTCCTTTGTGTTGGACCATTGACTTTAGAAAACTTGTGAATTCTCTCTGTGTCTCTTGGAAATGCCTGTAAATCTTTTAAAAGCCAAATAAGCCTTTTGTCAGTTTTAGGGCCTGGGAATGTTTTTCTCAGGGGACTGGGAACATCCCTTTGTAATGTGATTGGGAAGGAAGATAGCCCTCATCTCCCAGTGTCTTTGGGAGGGTGGAATCTTAACTTAGGTGGGTGCCTTGCTCCCAAACTACCTCCTCTCATAAAGATAGGAGATTTTTTTTTCCTCTAGGCATGAAGCAGTTAGCTCACACATCATCATCTCAAGTAGATTCATCCCAACTGAATCTAGGATAAGCTATTTGTGATAAGTGGTGCTGTCTAGTTTTCTTACTCAAAGACTAGTTACTGCTTATCTCAAGAGCATGCATGGAATGGGTTGTGTCCGTTACATAAAAGGGTGAAATTTCCTTCTGTCTTTGCAATCTCTTAGAAGATTGCCTGTGATGCACATTGCATTCTAGTTAGATGCTGATTAAATAATGAAGTTATTTTCTTTCTATTTCAGCTTTATGGAGAGGGTTTGAGAGGACATTTTCTTTTTAATTATGTTTCCCCACCACTCCTGTGTCACCAAGTCCCTCAGCAATATCGTGGCTACCACCTTCTTAATGCTTGATGCAGAGTGTATATAAATATCTGACTTAATTCTTACAACTTATTGAAGCAAACTTACCACCATTGTACAGTTGAGGAAACTGAGACATAAAACCTAAAGTTTGTCTAAGGCAACTGGCTTTAATTGGCAAAGCCAGTATTTCAAATGCATGTCTGCTGACTATAAACCGTGTCCTTTTCATTACTTAATTTGATTGCCTCTTAGTAATTCTCTTTCTTAAATCTTTAGTGTCTGCCTCACAAGGGTCAAAGTTGCACCTTTGAAACTGAAAGAGATTGGAGGTTCGAGTATTTAGCATTGAAAAGGCCAAAGACCGGGCTGTAAGGAGAGGATCACTGTGGCTTCTGAGGCCTTTGTTGAGACCTTCTTGAATGTGATAATGACTAGCAGTTGGGGGATGGGAGCGGTGGTCATGACTAGTTATCAGGCGTCATGATGAGCAATTTGTAAAATATTAATTCTTGCATTAGACTGATGAGGACACTAATATTAACTCTTATTTATTTATTTATTATTTTTATTTTTAGGAGATTGAGTCTCTCTTGCTGCCCAGGCTGGAGTGTAGTGGCTATTCACATGAACAATCCCACTACTGATTAGCACAGGAGTTTTGACTTGCTCTATTTTCATCCTTAAATGGTTCATCCTTCCTTAGGCAGCCTGCTGGTCCTCCGTTGCTGGAGATCACTGTGTTAATGCCAAACTTAGTGCAGACACCTCAGCGACATAGCTCACTAGAGCCCAGAACTCCTGGACTCAAGAAATTCTCCTGCCTCAGCCTCTCAAGTAGCTGGGATTACAGGGACACACCACTATATCCAGCGGGTTTTAAAAAAAGATTTTAGTTTTTATTTTTTTCCTATTTTAAATATTAAGGAATTTAGAACATTTTTATAGAACTTGCTATAGGCTAAGTAGCTAATATGTAGCAGCTAACCTGTATGTTTTTAAGGCTATTACAAAAGGCAGTAACAATATTTTTTACCTGATCATAAGAATCATATCAGCAATAGTTGAAAACACAGATTATCAGGTCCTTTCATTCGAGAGCCTTGTTTGGAATTTTCCATGAATGCCCTTTGTGAATCTTATGAGAAGTTAACTATGAGCATGAAGGAATCCAGAAAATAGTGTCTTAAATTATGCTGCATTTGTTGATTACTTCAAACCGAAGACATTTGGAAAACAGCAAATGCACGGAGGGCTTTTCCTGAATTTCCCTCATCTGATTAAAGGCAGATTCTCTAGAAGGAAGCCAATTGTCATGAAAACACTCCCTGGGCATCGTTATCTATTGAGGAAGAGTTGCAGGCATCAGGAATCATAGTCTAACTTAGAAGAGACTGGAAATTGACAGCTCAACTAGACAGGGTAGTACCTATTCTTTTAAGGATGATTTTTTTTTTTGTTTTTTTTGTTTTTAAATTTCTAGACCATTTACTCTCCCTAGGTTGCCTCCATTTCCCTCTCCTCTATGAAGAAGTCTATATAAGCTTCCAAATCGCATTGGGTTATTGACTATCACTTATCTTCTATGTGAGGCCCCCATGAATGTTAATACAAATGTATACCTTTTTCTCCTGTTGATCTGTCTGTTAGGAATTTATTTCAGGGACCCTTCAGAGGGCAGAAGGGAAGCTTCCTCTCTCTGCCCCTACAGACATCTGCAGCAGAAACTTTTGAATGACAGATGGCTGATGATGGGGGGGTTGTGTAATGTGGGGGTGTACACTGGATTGTTGAGCTGGATGGTGTTGACTTTCAACTAGAATTGTTTTGTAGAGTGATGGTGGTGAAATCATGATCTGGAAATACCAGTGCTTTGGGTCCCTCCCTTAGGTCATGAGCTTGGGACACTGCGGAGGAAATTATATTAGAAAGGGTTGTGAGGAAGGTGGTGCTATCACGGGAAAATTGTGTTAGTTCAGGTTAGAAGATGGTGGGAGGAGAGAATGGCACAGGTTTGGAAAGGAAAGTTTTTAGATTTTAATTTTCGTTTCCATGTCAGCAATAGAATAGGGGTGGGTGGATGGAGGGGCTGTGTTTAGTGGGCTGAGGTGAATAAGTGTATGGGGGAGGTGGGATGGGGAGCCGGAAGTTGGAGAGTTGGGGCCCAGGGTAAGAATTATCCAAGGCAAAGATGTAGGACACAAGAGACTGAAAACAGCTGCAAGTGATGGGGAGTGAGGGCTGAGGCGAAGGTGGGAAGGGCAGGTGAAATGTTGGCTCTGCCAACCCAACGCGACCCCAATTCCAAGGATCAAACAAAAGCAGCTTCCTCATTTATAACTAACTGGAAGCCAAATTAATTAGTAATCAAGACACTTTTAGATCCCAGGGAGAAAGAGCATGCTGTTAAAATAAGAGAAAACAAAACAGTTTAGAATAGCCATTGAATGTATATTCCAAAAAATTAATAAGAAATAACTAAAATATGCAATTCCTGAATTTGGAAAGAATAAATTGGTACTGATTCATGGAACATTAGAACTGAAACAAACCCTGACCATAAGCATCAATTCTAGGTCTCCCAGTTTGTAGGGAAGAAGCTGAGGCCCAGGGTTGGACAGAGGCACGTTGGACTCCCAGAATCACACATTTGCCCTGACAGCAGGCTCAGTCTCTGAGGTCCTGCAGGCTGTGCTCCCTGCTTGGTTTCCTTCTGTGGCTTGGATGCAGAAGAAGATAAAACAGGACGTGGGCTGCTTTTGTCCTGTATAATATTAACTTTTTAAGTTAATCGAGGGCACTAACAACTCTATATATTTCTCTGTGGGTTTACACCCTAAAAATTCAAATAGCCATGTTTAACACGGCTTTAAGGCAACTTTTCTGCCTTTGTTCCAGATTTCCTTCCCAGGGTAAAAGCACTCCTCATTCTTCTGATGGACAATAACTGAAAACATTTCACCTGCAAGTGAAAATCCCACTTGTAAACAAATCCCCACTCCAACCCAATCCCTGCTAGGCTTTCTACCCCTTTGCATTTCACGATTTCTTACTCTTTCTGCAAGAGGATGGTAATATTCTTACATCACCTCTGGCTTCAGTGAAAACAGTTATTTGTGGCCACAGGTTAATGCTTCCGCCTAGAACATTTCCTTGCTCTTTTCTATTTGAAAATACTTGAATTAGGATTTTGAAGTCATGGAACAAAATCTGCAGCAGAATATAAAATGGAATAGAATGTTCAAATGTGCAGGGAGCTGAAATACAGTATTTGCAATCGGCATAGGAAAATCTGTGGGTTGATTAAAATGTAGACTAAGCAGCTGACATAAGATTCTTTATTTACTCCGATGTAAGGCACTGGAATAAAAAAGATTAGGATTTTCTACATGCGTACAGAGTTTGGGTCTGTGATTTGCCTAAGGAGAGTAGGAAATAAGAATTGGTTTTCTTGATGATAATTGCTCAAGATGGTATGAAAATTGCTAATAGTTTCACTAGCACAAAGAGATGATAGGATTACAACCATTCTAATGGAAATGCAAACTTTGGAATTAGCTTGACTTTTCATCTTATCTGCATCATTTTTTAGCCTAGCAGACTTGGTCTAGTCACTTAACCCTTTTGTATCGTCCTTAAAATTCTATGCAGTTCTAGAGCTTTGTAATCACTTTAGTATGCATTTGACTAATATCCTGGGAAGGGCCAGCTGGAAAAGAAAT
Organism: Pongo abelii; assembly: GCF_028885655.2. NCBI lineage: Eukaryota > Metazoa > Chordata > Mammalia > Primates > Hominidae > Pongo > Pongo abelii. Next base: position 88,833,884 of record NC_072002.2, on the reverse strand, counting down.
TAATGTTATTTACTGAGCTGATAATTTTCTCATGTAGACTCTCCTTCTCTTCTTTCTGGTGTTTGTCCTTTGACCATTTATTGTCTACTTTGCAAGATGATATTGAGAGAATGTGAAAGGGTTTGAAATTTCAGCAAGTTTAGTTTGCAACTTGCTTATGTTTTTGGAAAAGAAATTTTCTTAACCGTGTATCCTTGTCTGCTATTATGACAGAGATTTTGAAAGTGAAAATACCTGCGTAATAAATTTAGTTCTCTAAGTGGACATAAAGTGGCTTTTACTAGATTGTGAGCACCTTGAGGATAGGGACCCTCTTGTATTCTGTGACTACCAGAAAATTTCTGTCATGGAATGGGTGCTTACTCAACTTTTTCACAAATTACAGACCTTTGGAAAAGCTCCAAGGGACCAAATTGCCCTTCCATTGGTTTCCAGATTCCTGAGAACACTCAGGTGTTTTATACTTATAAAATTTTAGAGTAGAATTCAACTGCACAATATCTTTTCCTATTGCCTTTTTTATATTTGATAAAGTGGTTTTTATTAGCTCGGGTAGTCCGACTGTTATAGTAAAATATCCCCAAATCTGAGTGGATTAACATAGAAGTTTCTTTCTTTTTCATGTAACGAGACAATGTGGGCATTCAGCAAGTAGCCTTTCATGTGGTGATTCAGGGACTCAAGCATCTTCTACCTGTGTCTCCTCAAGCTCTGGGGTCCTCTGTTGACTCTGATGCATTGGATGCAGATGAGAAAAAGAGAGAGAGAGAGGAGGATCACTGTGGGAGGATTTTATGGGTCAGTCCTAAAAGAAGAAACCAGTACTTCTGCCTACAGTCTCTGACTAGAACTATTACATGGCTACACCTGCCTGTAAGGGACTGGGACCCACAGACAAGTCATGTGCTCAGTAGGAGAAGGAAAATGATGTTGTGAACACATCAAAGTGTCAGCCATGGTCTACTGTGTTAGCCAGAACATACACTCCAGTCTTCTGACCACAGTAGGATACTCCCCCACCTCCCAGTGTACACAGCTCCAGATCCCACTCATAGCATTGAGGGCCAAAGCCGGGATCTTCTGATGATGTGTGGGCCTTGCTTCCACACCCGTGTGTATTGGTACATATGGGATGGTAAAACTTTTATATGGAAAAGGAAAAATAGAATACATAGAGAAGCCCTCGTCTCCAACCATTGTGAAATCCTCTAAACAGTTGTTATGCAGCCCCTGTCCTACACAGGAGCAAGATGACTTGTTAAGGCCGTGACTCTGCTCTCTAGGGGGAGCTCCCTCTCTCTTATTTTATGTCCTTTGCCTCTTATTCCCCATGGCCACATCTAAGTGAGGATGGTATGTTCTCTCTAAGATTGTAGAGATACTAGGTTGGTGCAAAAGTAACTGCAGTCTTTGCCATTAAAAGTAATTACTTTTGCACCAACCCAATAGTATTGTTTCCTTCTGATCAGGTGAGTTTTGGGGCCTAAAACTTGTTTTAAGCATCAAAAAGCAAAAAGAGTAAGAACTGAATTTAAAGTTTCTTGGTCCATAACATTTTCTCAAAATTCAGTAGGTATCTCATGGATTTGCTTCTAGTTAATTCCCCATGCTTTAATAACCATACCCAGCATTTGTTTCTACACATCATCATCAAGCCCAATTTGTTCTTGGCTTTTTTGGCCCCATGACTCAGTGTAATGACAGCTTAATTTGAAACAATAGACTTTGGGGACACTTCTAATTTGACCTTTGCTGAGATCCCTTGTTTCACTGAAAAGTTTTGCTGGGCCCTTGTGGCTCAAGCCCAGTGTGCACTTTAGCTCTTTCTCTTTGCAGGTGGCTTTTCCTACCATGCGCGGTTCTTTCCTATGATCTCTGCTGGAAAGCCAGCCAATCCTCATTGGTGCTTTTGTCTTTCTTGGATTCCTACTAAAGTCAGTCAACAGTAATCAACACATCAGAACTCTTTCATCCACTTCCTCTAGAGTAGAGGCTCAGCAGGAATGTGGGCTTTCTTCCCAATTATTGCACGGCTGGATTTACACAACCGTGCAGTGTGATTGTTCAGCTAGTGGCCATCTGGGCAGCGCTTCAGAACACCAGTCTCCTGCATCTCATAGCTCTGCCACCCCTAAGGCCTCAGAGTTCCCTGCCGGGTCCTCTGCTCATGGAAGGATGGAGGATGGAAGATGACTTGGGAAGGTTCATATGAGCCAGAAATGGAAGTGGCCTGTGTTTGATTGGCAAAGACTAATGGCTACATCTAACTACAAATCCAAGAAGTATTTTCTAGCCCAAGTGAAAAGGAAACAGGTTTTGGTGAACACATGGCAACCTTGGCCACAGTTAGCAAAGACATGGACAGGTGGCAATATGTGCTCATGTGAACAGTTCAAAAGCATGTTTAAAGGTAAGCAAGAGAAACAAGAAGCAGGTATTCTTAGATGGGGCTAAAGAAATACGAAGAGTAAATACGGGGACATCCTCATTTAAGGACTTTCTTAAAGCCAAATAAAAATTAAAGAGAAAGCGGTGTGTATCTCCCTCACCTGTCGCTGCTGATGGCCAGATGTAGTGGAGTCCTTCACTAGACTTGAAGACAGAGGTGGAAAGAAAGTCTTCTAAAGAGACACAGAAGCAAAGTGGGCTGATTTTTCTCAAAAGTTGAGTCTGCAAACCATACATTAATGCCACTTGGGTTTGTTCCTTTCCTGCAAGGCTGTGCATGAGTCATCTTGGTTCATTATTATTTAAAAATAACACAGGGAAGGTAGGAACAATGGAAGGAAACCCATCTCTGGCATTCAAGTAATCCATTGGCATCTATCTTGGGCAGGATGTGGGGTTGACTTCAGAGCTCCCAGCAGCTGGGGTTTTATATCCAGATAGGCACTCGGCTGCATGTGAGGACAACTTCTGACCAAACTGGGTAAAAGTGCTTGGTAGATTTTCACAATTTAGCTCTCTAATGCAATTTACTAAAGCCTTTCATAAAAGAAATTATTTCTGAATTTTCCCAGGGATATGGTGCAAAATCATCAGCCTCTCTAAGTTCAATTTCCTAAGTCAACCACTTGTCAATTTAGTTGTGGCAGAAAAGTAAGAGAAAAGTGAAGAATCTCTTATTCTGCTCTTGGCAACTTAATATTATATATGTCGAATCATTCCTAGTTTTAGAAATCTCATCAACCTAGAATTTTTTCTTCCTTTCTTCCTTCTTTCCTGCCTTCCTGCCTTCTTTTCTTCTGTCTTTGTTTTCTTACTTTCTTTCAACATTCAGGCACTATTCTGGGTGCAAAACATAAACTGGTAAAGAAAAGTATATATATCCGTGGAAAGGCAATAATCTAACGTAGTGTGTGCAGTAGAAATATATTGTGAGCCACACATGTAATTTTAAATTTTCTTATAGCCACATTAAATAGCTATAAAGAAAAAGGTGAAATTAATTTAAAGCATATATATCCCTATATATTCAAAAACTGGTATCATGAAAATATTTCTCTTTCTTGGTTCTAAATCTTCAAAATATGGTGTACATTTCACACTTCCAGCACATCTCAATTTTGACTAGTGGCTAGTCCAAATATCAGGTTTTCAGTAGTTATATGCAGGTAGCAGCTACCACATTGAAGGGTGCAGGTCTAATGGAAGATACTGAGGCACTTATAGTCAACTGTAATAAGCACCATTCTATGTGTCTCCATGGGACATAGAGGAGTCACCTGACCCAGATTTAGGAAATCAGAGAAGGTTGTTGACTAACAGTTGAGGATTTGATTTCAAATGGTAAGTGTTTTGACTGACAGTTGAGGATTTGATTTCCAATGATAAGTATTTACTCTCCCTATTTCTTTAACCCCATCTTAGAATATTGGCTTCTTGTTCCTCTTTCTTAGCTTACAAACATGCTTTTGAAGTGTTCATGTGAGCACATGTTGCCACTTGTCCATGTGTTTAGTTGGTCAAATCAGTGGCACAAAAGAAATATGTGGGGAAGAAAGAATATTATACAGTAGCGTAGTGGTGAGAGAAAACACTGCCTGTTAAATAATTAAGAAACTCTGTGTGGTTCCAATTTAGAGAGCAAGCAGCAGGACTGGGGTGGAAGTGGTTCCTAAAGCCACATCAGGGACTGATGGGTTGACACCATTCCTTCCCTTGGAAGTGAATTTCTAGATCATTGTTCTAGACTGTTAGGGCAAGGAAAGCCTGGAGGCAGCAAGACTATCAGCTCTCTCAATGATCAAGGCCAGAGTCGAGGAAGGGCAGCCTATTTAGGATAGCAGGTGTTGGGAAGAAATATTTAAGAGGAAAGAAAAAGCAAATGGTACACCACAAAACCAGCTTTTATCTAGTGAGATAATCTTCAAAATTATTTCTGCATTCATAGTTCATTTCAAAATGAAAAATTGATTTACCCTGTGACCTTGAAGTTACACTTAGGGGCATTTATCCTGGAGATGTAAATATTTATTTTTGTGCAGGAACTTGTACACAAATGTTTGTATCAGCTTTGTTCATAATAGCCAAAACTTGGAAATGACTCACTTGTCCTTCAGTAGGTGAATGGTTAAATGAACTGTGGTACCTGCATACTGTGGAATACTACTCAGCAATGAAAAACTCTCCATGCATGCAACGACTTAGATGAATGGCAAGACGTTTATGCTGAGTAGAAAAAGCCAGTCTCAAAAGGATAAATACTGTATAGTTAGATTGATGTAGCATTCATGAAATAACATGAATTCATGAAATAACAAATAGAGACAGAGAACATAGTGGTTTCCAGGAGTTAGGAATGGTAGGAGAAGTGGGGCTATAAACTGGTAAAAAGAGAGTGTCTTGTGTTGACAAGAGGGAGTATCTTGATTGTGGTAGTCATTACACGAGGATATTCATGTGATAAAATTGCACAGACACAGATACAAATGAGTGCATGTGTGGATGGTGAGATCTGAATAAGCTCTGTGGATTGTATCCATGTCCGTTTCTTGACCTTGGTATTGCACTATAGTTATGCTAGGTATTTGCATGGAGGGAAGCTGAGTGAAGAGTGGGCAGGACTTCCTGGCACCTTTCTTTACAACCATCTGCGAGTCTATAGAAAAAACCTAAATAACAAGTTAAAAAATGGCCTCTGCTGTTGCCACTGTTTGCCTTAAGGAAGATCTAGGAAAACGCTGCAGTACTTCTTGCATGAGTGCTATAAATCACCACGGAGCGTTTCCCTACTTTAACTGCTTTCTTGACAGGTGATAACCACCAAATATATGTATTAAGGACACATAGTAAGTGCTGTACACAGATATAAAATATAGAGATCATCTTGCATATTCAGATCCATGACTGTCTAATGATCAAATCCTGCTCTCATTCCCTTTAATCTGAATTATTGAAATGTAGAATTAAATAATAACTTTTCCTTCTTTGTTCATCCTCCCTTTTTAAAAGAATACTAGATTCCTCTCAGAGTTCCCCAGAATGCAGTTGACTCCTTTTTATATAAAGACATCTGACACTTAGTGAGACCTACTAATACTTGCATCTCCATGGACGTCCTCTTCCTGAATTCTCTTTTCATGGCTGGTCTAAGAGGTGTGATGTATAAATGTATACTCAATCTACAGGCTCTGGGTACTGAAAGTTTTAAAATGCAAACTATGTGAGAAAGTACTTAGATTGCCTTCAAATGCAGGCTTTCTTCCCTACTCCCACTAAAATCACCATTGTACACAATGACGAGCCACAGTTTCTTTTACCTAGTCTCTCCGCAGGCTTGGACACAGTGCACTGTTCCTTCCTTCTTGGGACATTTTCTTGGCTTTGCTTCCAGGAACCATAACTCCCTTGATTTCTTGCTTCCTGTCTGCTTGGTAGTTCTCACTGTTCAGTTTTTGATGACCCTTCCTCCCCTTCCCACTCTGCAAAGATCAGAATTCTCAAAGGCAGCCATGCTTGGCCTCCTCTCCAGCTGTGGTCCCAGAGCTTTAGATGTCATCTGTCTACTCATGAAACACAAACTTATATCTCCAGCTCCTTTCATGTTGCCACTCTGCCTCTCCTCCACATGTCAGGCTGCCAACTTAGCATCTCACAGCTGACACATCCGGATCACAACTTGGAATTTATTCTCCATCACCCTCTCCTCCACAACTTGCACCTTCTCCACTTTGTTCTGCCTCAGAAAGCAGTACCACGCTTAATGCAGTTTTCCCATACCTCGAAGCTTGGAGATTTTATTTCCCCCGCACAACAGATCCAAGCACCAGTAAATCCTGTTGGAGTTACCTTCAAAATATGTTCTAGATCAGACTTCTTTCTGCCATCTGCCCAGTAATTACCTTAGATCAAGCTGTGACCCTCTCTCATTAGAATTCTATAGATCCTATGGTATCCCTCTCCTGCTCAAAACTTTTTCTTGATACTTAGAAAAACAAAATCCGAATTTTTTACCTGGGTTTGCAAGGCCCTGCATGAGCTTGCCCTGGCATGTCCCCATGACTGCCTCTTTTGCCACTGACACTTTCTCTTGGCCTGCATGGCTCCATGGGTCCTGCAGATGCTCCTGGAGCTCCCAGGCGTGCTCTTTGCTCAGGGGCTTTGAAATGTTTGTAAACAAGCAGGCTAGGCTTTGCTCTTATTTGAATGTTCCACCATTAGTTTGCAGTGGTATTTCTTCACTATAATGACCTAGAATATTAAACACCCAAGTGGATACAAACGGATTCATCCAAAGGGATTTTTGCTGCTCCTCAACACTCAAGGTTTCTCCCAGCTCCTCCCGGTCTTGCTCCGGCCCTCTGTCTGGATCAGAAAGTCATATGCTGCAAGGCTTTCCCTAATTCTCTACATGCTTCCTTGTCCATCTTAGTTCCTTGCTCTACCTTTTCGTCATCTTCATTAGAGCTGTCACTCTCTGTCATTACATAATTTTTGGAGAATTTTTTTCTGTTTTCTGTTTCTCCTCCTGCCACTAATTTCCTTTTTTTTTTCTTCTTCTTTCCTTTTTTTTTTTTTTAACTTTGAGCTGACAGTTACCCATACTTTGTTTATTTAAAATTTTAGAATTTTAAATTTTTGTGGGTACATAGTAGTTGTATATATTTATTGGGTGCATGAGATGTTTTGATACAGGCATTCAAAGTGAAATACTCATATCATGGAGAATGGGGTATCCATCCCCTTAAGCATTTATGCCTTGCCAGCCACAATTTTCAAAGATATGATCCAAGAGGTATCTTGTTGGTCTTATTTACTGCAGGATCCCTTGTGCTTAAAAATGGCAAATACATGAATTGCAAACCACGTACCTGGATTTTGTACCTGACTCTGGAATTTCTGAAGTAGGTGTTAAGTTTTTGGCCTTTGTGGTAGGAAAGTAACTTTATCCTATATACATTTGTTTACTTGGCCGGTGTCAATACATTCATTGACATCTTGAAACTTTTATAAATAAGTAGGCCAGTCTTTACTCTTATTTGAATTTTTTCCATCATTAGTTCACAGTGGCATTTGTTCACTAGAATAAACTAGACTATTAAATACTCAAAGTGCCTACAAAGAGGTTCAAGATAGGGTTCCTCTACCAAGGAACTCAAGGTCGAATATGTGGATTGTAAGGTAGTTGAAAATTCTGACAGCCTGCTTGTTTGGAAGAGAGTAAACATGTCCTTCTGCAACTAAAGACAGGTACTTATGGGATTATGTATGGAGGAGAGGGCCGAGCTTGGGTGATAGCAAACTTGATGTAGAAAATACCAGGAGTTTTTGAGTTGCAGATGCCGACAGTTTGGCAAGGTCAGGCTGCATTCTAATTGCCACTGGTGTCATCTAATGATGTGATGGCAGATTCAGTATGCATTTTCTTAAATGATAGAATGTAACTTTGCAGAAAGCAAAATGTAGAAAAGTAATTGGAAGTCTCTCTTTGTTTTCTTAAGAAGTAATCATATCACCTCATTGTTTATGGCCCACTATGTTGCATTCTTATGAGCTGACTATGGAAATGAGTCTCTAGGATGAACATAGAAACTTCACGAATTACAGCCTAGCTACAAAATTAGTGTTATGTAATCCTCCAACCACCTCCCTCTGCCGCCGAGTTCTGAAATAGTGGTGCACAGGAGTGGGTGGTAAAACTGTCTAATAGCTGCTAGATGAGACTGATTTGCATTCATTTCTATTTTACCAAATTATTTTGGGAAAAGAATCTTAATTGACAGCATCACCACAATAGGCCTTACTTTTGGCTGAGTTTAACAGCCACTCTGGTGCCACCCAGATCTGTGGCTTTGTGGAACCAGGCTGGGTTCCCCTAAGGTGAGGATGCTCACATCCCCAAGTGACCTGTCTTCCGGTGGGCCTTCAGCTGGCTAGACCCGAATGACAACCTCCCCAGGACACTTTCTTGCCATGTGGCTTTATTCTTGAATCATTTACTTGTGTCCAATTTTCCTAGTAAGTATGTGTAGTCATATTAAATAGGTAAGTGTGCCTTGTTCCTGGCTTGTTTACTGTTGCCAAATACTTCCAAACTGGAGTGGAAACTTGGCTACTTGTGACTAAGAAGAAAATAACTAGGAAAGATGAGTGTACCTATAATAAGAACAGAGTCTCTGTGTGTAAGCAAAGTATTGAAACTCACACTCATCCACATGTATGCACATATGCTTAGGCGCAGATAAATGACTCCATTTTACCCTAAAAGTCTGTCTGCTGTAGTTTGAAGAGTAATTCCCAGCTCTCATGAGGGTTTCTCTTAATAGTAAAAAAGAGTATGGTTTCAAACAAACAAAATGAGTTCCTACTTTATACAGTGCAGTAAAAAACAACAATAATAAAAAGCTTTAGCCAAATAAAGTGACAAAAATACAATTTTGTAGATATAAAAGTACAAGATTTATTAACGTGGTTATCTGTAAAAATAAAGTGATATTCTAAGTAATCTTGGCAGACATAAATTTACACACAAAATATCTTAACCTGTTTAACCCATTTATTTCCAAACTAAAGCTTGTTTTCCACAGGATTAGAAAATATTTTACTCTGAGTTTTTCTTGGTGTATGTTTTCCTTTTATAATTTATTTCTGCTGTACAGTGTTTGTTTGAAGTCTGGCTATTAAAATACTACTAAATTTTTTTTTTTTTCTCTAGAATTGATTTCCTACTCCTTAGATAGGTCTTAGGCCAAATTTGCTCCAGACCTGCCTGGGACCACTGCATATTTTGTCTCCTACGTAAATGAAAATGTAATAACCACGGCTCTTAAAGCCCTTATTTCTCAGTGGCTTTTCTTCTATGGAAGTTTCCGTCAGTTGCATTGCTTTTCCTGTGTCCTGAAGCTGGGTCTGCAAGCATTCTAACAGATGCTTAAATTTCTTCCTTGAACCCATTCTTTATTTTCTAGGAGGTGTTCTTGACACTGAATTTATAAAGAGTTTTTCAGGCCTAGAATATAATACTGAAAACTCATGTGTGGAGAACTTACAAGGATTTTAAAAATGAATTTTTTAAAGTGGATTTATTCAACAAGCTTTGTTGAGTGCATCATTCTTACAATTTCTTGAATTTCTAGAATTGAATTATTAGATCTGAACAACTCTGTCATCAAAATTGCATTTGCTTTTAAGTGACTGCTTTAGGGAAAAGTACAAGCTTTACTTTTATTCTAAGCTAATTTGTCCACTTTGTCATCATCTGTAATCTCTAGAGTGTAGCCGGCCATTGTGTGAAGAGTGCCAGAAGAAATGTAAAAAGAGAATTGAAAGGAAATGAAGTTATTTGATCATTGACTACGTTTTTATTCTAACACCTGAATGGAGAAGATGGGAGAATTGGAAGGACTGCATTTATTCTGGGAAAAACTTAGGAGAGTAATTGTCCTTTGCACAAAACCTTTTGTTACTTTTATCTTTCTCTTATTACTAGAAGGTATTTTTATGTGTGATTATCAAAAGTGGTAAAGTATAGGACAATGATATGAAATCCATTTTGTAATTGTTCTTTGGTAAAATAGCTTTCCTTTTCTTAAGCTTGAACTGGAAGAATGAGCAGATATCGTAAAGACTGTGAGCTCTTCGGTGACATAAAATTGCTCTTCTATTATAATTTCCTTTTACAATTTCTTGAAAGTCTAACAGAAAGCTGAAACCTGCATTATAACTATCTACAAATGGAATTGAAACAAAAGAAAAAGCCTCCAAATGTGCTCATTAATACTCATTGAAAACTTTAATTTTAATAAAAAATACAACTTCTTTGGTGTTTTTCATTTCATACTCCATTTGCCTGACCTGACACTGTTAAATGAAGTTGCAAGCATTTCTCTCATAGTACAAATGGGATGTTTTTAGCATTTAGTTAAAAAATATGGTTTGTAATGTCCATTTATTAAACAAATGTTTGTTGAGTATCCATGGCGTTCCAGGCATGATTTTACATGGCGTGATACCACAGCAAAGAAACACGATCCTTGTTTCCATCTGGTGTTAGGTCAGATGGTGGGAGCACAGTGTTGATATACATTGTGGGCATGTGAGGTACACTGTGTGTCCAGGTGGAAAAATGGAAACCAACTGCGACCACATGAGGTGAGGGTAGGCAGGTATTACAGGGGTATCCAGGGAGACATCTGCACACCCGGGGAGGCCCAGGGGCTTTCTTAAGTGAAAAGGAGTAGATGAGATAAAGGCAAGAAGGGAGAGGAGAGACACAGTGAGCAAAGCCTAGAGCTTTCCTGCATCTGGTGGGCCCCAAGTTTTCACAGGTGCATAGGCTTTTAGGGGTGTTGAATGAGGCTGAAGCAGCACAGAGCTGAGATGTGGGGGCCTCCTGCACTGTGCAGAGGGAGCCTGTGATATGCTGTATACAAGGGATCATATTGTTCAGACTGGAGGCTATTAAGATAGAAACAATGGTAAGGAGGTGAGAAATGATGAGAACCTGTACTAAGACCATGAGAGTGGGAATGAGAGAGTGAGAGATTTGGAAGACACTGAGAAGGAAAATTGGCATGACCTTGAGACCAAAGGGAAAGAAAGGGAAGAGTCTGGAGTGAGTTCAAGTTTTTCACTTGGGTTTTGGTATAGGGTCACTGAGAGAGCTATAAAGGATAGGAAGAGAGTGGGCAGGTGGTGAATGGGATTCAAGAACACTGAATTGATGTTGGCTCCAGAGAACAGGAGTAGGTAGCAGCTGTATCCGTCTGAAGCCCACAATGGGATTTGGATTATAAATAAAAATTCAGAAATCATCAGCATTTGGGTAGTTAAAATGCCATCAGATGAACTCACCAAGGAGAGTTGTATAGTGTAAAAGAGCCAATGCTCCTTTCACAAAACCTCAAAGTATACCGAGAAAGGGGGAAAAAAAGCCTAGATGGGATGCTTAGTTATCTGTTACAACATACTGTAACGTAGGTCAGGAGTCAGTGCCTGGTTAGCTGGGTCCTCTGCTTTGAGAATCTCCCAAGGTTGTAATCAATGGAATCAAGGTGTTAACCAGGGAGGTGGTCTCATCTGAAGCTTGACTGGGGAAAAATTTTACTGGAACTCATGTGGTTGTTAGCAGTATTCCATTATTTTGCAGGCTGCTGGACTGAGGGCCTCAGTTTCTTGATGGAAGCCACCTTCAAATCCTAGAGGACACCTGAAGTTCCTTGACATGTGGCCTCCCCAACATGGGATCCTCCTTCATTACAGCCAGCAAGGGAGAGAGGACCTCCTGGCAGGATGGGTGTTACTATTGCATGTAGTGAAATCACATACACATGCTCACACATGTCCTGTGACCCTGATGTATTCTATTGGTTATAAGCAAATCAAAAGTTCTTTCCACGTTCAGTGGGGAGGAAATTATACACCAGAAAGTGGGGACCCTGGGGCCACTTTCATGTCTGCCACTAGGAAGCAGGGAAGGGATGACTACAAAGTTTCAAAGAGATCTAGTAGGGTGTGGTGTAATGGCTTTCATAGGGTAGGGAGTTTCAGAAAGAAAGACATGTGTACTAAATTGAGCAATTAGAGGGTCCCTCCCTGAAGAGCTTAGCTAGAACAACTTTAGTGGAGGGGTGGAGGTGAAATCACATTGCAGTGTGTTGAGGTATGAATGGGAGGTGAAGGCTTGGAGAGGAGAATTCAATTTCTCTTTCAAAATTTCATATTTCCACATGAAAAGACTAAGACTAAAATTGTATCAAAATCAGTTTTTGAAATCAACTTTATTTATTGAAATAAAGAGATTCAGGAAAGCACTAATTTGGAAACATGAAAGCCAATACTTCTGCATTAAAATTACTTACAATATTTAGGGACTTGGCTCTTCAGATTTGGAAAGTTTATTGGACTGGGGGGATATAGGGGTTTTGATCACCTGCTCTGACATTTAATGTTTGTGAGATCCTACAAAACCCACTGGCCTTTTGGGGGCTTCTTTTCGTTTCCATAAAATAAAGAGATACAGTATATTAAAAGAGGCAGAATTTTGGGTCTCCTTCAGTTTCAATATTTTGTGACGTTGTGGTTCTTTTATAACTTCACATGTTCTTATTCACAGAATAAGTGGCAAATTTACAATTTTCTAAGAGATTTTAATTCTAGAGAGGTGTGTTTCATAGTACAGTAAAAGCTGGAACACTGCCACAAAGCAGCAGCATCTCCAGCCATCTGCAGCCTTCACAAAAGTTGAGGATGAGTTTGTGTGCATTGCCCTCTATAGAGAGTGGATTAAAGCTTTGAGATGCAGCAGTTCTTGTTCAGGCCAGTTACTGTGACACATGCCTGGTCAAAGCAGGCTTTTTATAACATGATTCTCCTTTATCAACTGACAGTAAATGGAAACAATTTCTTCCTAGCCTAAACAGTATTAGAAAAACAAAAAGGAACATGCAGAAGATGGTTGGAACAATAAATGCAAATATACCCACTTTCCCTCTTACTGAAATTCTAACTGGCCTCAGGCACCCAGTTTCCCCCTCAGGATTCACCAAGTCTGCACCTCCACTAATTTCCTGGGGGCAAATGGGGATATAACAAAAGACCAATAATATTGACTCTCAGATGCATTGAGTGGATAGAAGACCTGAATCTCTTCTCTCAAGAGTAGCTTTTGATGACCAATTGACCCACAGCTAAGGTTTAGCCTCCCATGTGTGGCTGCTGGAGACTGCTTGAGATGTCCCGCTTTGAGCAGTGACTAGGTCTCTAGGAAGACAGCTAGCGCCACATTACTTTTCAGTACCACAGGAAGGGGACAGCTAAAGTCAGTGGCTCATTTCCCTCTCCCCTCTGCCAAAGCTGGCTCGTGAAGGAAGGTTTTCAAACTGTCTGGGTTGGCTTAGGTAGCACGTTGGCTGCTGCAATCTTAGCAGCCTCCTGCCGTCCTTTCTGACGAAGTTCAGCACACGCCTCTGCCTCTTCCCTCGGCTATACTGTGTTTGCTTGCATAGAATTGCATTTACAAGGGATAGTATGAGTTTAATAGCGTGCCTGTTCCTGTTGCTCATACCCGCTGTCCTGTACAACTCCTCCCAAACGGTTACAGGCATCATGTCTGTTATGGAGTGAATGCTTGCTTCCCTCACTCCACCAGATTCATACACTGCAATCCTAACCCCAATGGGATGATATTAAGAGGTGGAGCCTTTGGGAGGTGGTCAGGTTTAGATGAGGTCATTAGGGCCTGGCTTCATCATGGATTAGTGTTCTTATAAGAAGAGACATCAGAGCATGCTCTTTCCAGCCTGTGAAGACAGAGCAAGCAGAAAGGGAGCCCACACCAGGACCCAAACATACTGGCACCGTGATTTCAGACTTCTAGCCTCCAGAGTTGTGGGAAGTAAATGTCTGGTGTTTAAGCCATCCGACCTATGGTTTTTCATTATGGTAGCCCAAGCTGACAGACAGTATCCAAATTTAGGGTCCTAAGAGACTTTGCAGCAGTTCCAAATTCTAGTTCTGAAGTCCTATTTAAGGATTATATGCCAAACAGCAAAGAGAGACTTCAGGTGCTTATGGTTCCTTCTGTCCTTTACGGAAAGATGCTTTCTAAATTCTAATACTGTCCACATCCACTCCACAGGCTGACACAGCACTCTGGTTTTGGCCAATGGCTGCAACTACACATTTTAAAAGCAGTCTTTACAACAGAGCCACATGACATGACAGGGTGCCCTCTCAACCCTCAGTCATATTTTTCTCTGTGATAAAAACTCTCACAAGCAAAGAAATCCTTGACTACAAAAACTAATGATATCTGTCTATGCACCACTGCACAATAATGAGACTGGATTTTCCTCTGTGACCTGTGAAAATCGCTCTTATTACTTCATGCGTATAATATATCTATAGTGTAGAGACACCCTACTTAATCCTTCCTTTATTCAGGAAGCAAGTTAATATAAGTCAGGTAGATGTGTATGAGGGCAGAAATAATAATGATTTGAATATATGCCCATAAATATCCTAGATTAGCCTGGGATAGATCTTTCCAAAAATGAGAGGATTAAAGTCAATGATTTCCTTGACACCCTTCATTCTTGGGTTAAGAAGGCACAATTTCCTGTGTTTGTTTTGGGTAGGGGAAATGTGCAGAGCTTAGGGGACCTCTCCAAGGCTACAGAGCAAATTGATGGCAGAGCCAATCCAGTGTCATAAGCAGTGCCTGAGACCTGTGCAGCCTGGAGTTCTTCTGCTCTAGAGAGGGTCTCATGCTTGGTTTAACACTCTGCTGGGACTCTCTTGAAATTTTTAATAATTTTTGAACAAGGGGCCATATGTTTCATTTTGCACTGGGCCACAAAAATTATGTAGCTTGTCCTGATCATAAGCTTCCAGTACTTTAGACACATCATTTGGATCTCGTATTCTGAAATTGTAAATTATGCCTTTCAACTAGATGTTAGTAAGAATCTGGTACAATGGAGAAAAATGATGAAAGATTTTCCTATGGGCAAGGCAAGCCCAACAGGCAGTGGTGCTGGGGACTTGCAAGAGCTGGGAGAATGTATCCTTCCATGTTCTTTAAAGAGGAAGGAGACAATGTGCTCTATAGAAAGTCGCCCGCAGAGAACACAAAGGCTTTCTGCACCCTGGTGCTAGTAATCTGAGACTTTTGCCCAGATTTTAAAACTTTGCAATCCATTTAAAATTATGAACTAGAAGCAGTGTTTGCAATGCTTTTTTATTTCCATACTATAAATAAAGTACTATAAATAAATGGCTGTACATTTAAGTCTTTGAAACTCTAAGTGCATTTAAATTATAAGGCATGGGAACGAATGTATAAACAGTGCTCATCCAATTGGATTATGGATTGAGAGTGTGTGTTTTAGTTCTTTATTTCTTTAAACATATGGACTTGGTGAGGGCAATGATATATCTAATTTCATTCTTTTTTCAGCTCCAGTGGGGTCAATGTCACCTGATTTGCCAATATGAGGTTATCAGTTTTTCCAATCTTACAATTTTCCTTGATAGAGTTGTGATTAAAAGTGGAATATCTACATGATAATGTACCATTGCTTTGCCACTTACTGACCCCTTGCATTTCACCTGTTTCATGTCTTTTTTTTAAATCCTGGTGCAAAAAAACAAATACCTTCCATCTTATGGTATAATATGATGTACAGTACCTTCCTGGTCATTTATAGCAGTAATTTTCAACTGGGTGGCAATTTCGTTACTTAGGGGATTGGCCAATGTTTGGAGGCATTTTTGTTTTTGTAAATCAGGAGACTCTACCAAAATTTAGTGGATAGAGGCTGTTCAGCGCCCTTGAATGCACTAAGAAGCTTCCCTAATAGAGAATTATCTGGCCCTAAATTAACAATAGCAAGGTTGAGGAATCCTGCTCTGCAGTTTAGAATCAGATGCAGAATTAACCTTTTGCTGTCCTGAATGAGGTGAAAGTGAGAATGCTGGCATGTGGCTCAGCTACTTAAGTGCTGTCAAAGCAAATGTCAGCTAGACTGACAGGTATTTTATTTTATTTTTTAGGGAAAGAGCAAAGAGTGTTTCCTGTAAAAGGTAAAGCGTTGTTGGAACTAAAATAGTTTTCTCCAGGAAAAGAGACTGGAGATTCCTGGTCTGTGTTAATAAGCTGGCCTTTCTAACACCTTCAAAGGCTTTTTTGGATCTCTTTGTTTTTTTGTCTTTGGGGTAAGATCACTTAACAGGAGATCTACAAATTTCATCAAATTGTATGTGCAATTCTTTGTATATCAGTTATACCTCAATAAAACTATTTGGAAAATATGTTGGCATTATTTGTTGAAGTAGAGACTGAGACCTAATAGAGCAAGGTCAACACTAATTGTGGTCCTTGCCTTCAAGAAAGGCATGGACGGCCTTAGAGGAGAAAGGAATATGTGTAGATGGGGAGAAACATATTCAAATTCCAAATAATCACAGCTTTGTGAGGTTATATCCTTTTACCTTGCAGTAGTGGTTCAACAAAGGGATGTCAGTAGCAAAGCCAAATTTCTGGGCTTTGGAGCGTATTTATTAGAGAGAGAAATTTTCATATGTTGGGTAAGCTGAAAATTACGTCAACATACTTGTGGTATAAATGAGTTGTAGTTCTTGGAGACTGTAAAGCTGGGACTCACCAATTAGGGATGGCTAACTTTCTTGGCTCTCATATTCTATTGGTAGGTGTGTGAATAACTTCTTTATCACCAACTAAATAGTCTTCTAGGACTTTATCACACTTTTCATAAGATTATTTGTGTCCTGGTGGCGAGAAGCCTGAGCCAAGTTTTGCAACACAAGTAAGTATTCCTTTTGCTGGGCCATAAATGGCTGATATGTTTGAAGCTGGCAATAAAGTCACCACTAGATGCCAAAGGGAAATACGGTTGGTATAGTGTCCGGGGGCAGCTAAGGAAAGTCTTTGATCAAGTGAATGCTGGGTGATCTATGGGCCCCTACACAGTCCATGGGTGCACAAACAATGAGCTTTGCCAGATCCACTCACTCTTAATTTCAGGACAGCTGGTCCTCTCCATTCATGGGCAACTTTCCTAGAATAAGTGTCCATACTCCATGATTAACTCCCTCCTTCTTTTCCTTTCATGCTTCTGCTTCTTGTTTAGACTCAAGGAAAATCTTTCTTCCAGCAGTGTCTCCTTTTCCCTTCCTATCAAATCCCTTCTTTCAACATGCACCTGAAGCCCAGTTCTCTAGATCAGCACT
Organism: Pongo abelii; assembly: GCF_028885655.2. Taxonomy (NCBI): domain Eukaryota; kingdom Metazoa; phylum Chordata; class Mammalia; order Primates; family Hominidae; genus Pongo; species Pongo abelii. The sequence continues at coordinate 88,816,691 of NC_072002.2, read as the reverse complement.
ATCCAATAGAAATATAATGCAAGCCACATATAGTTAATTATGAATATCCCAGTGGACAGGTTAAAGAACTAAAAAAGAAACAAGTGAAGTGAATTTTAGTAATATGTTTTATTTAACCCAATATATGCAGAATAACATCTTTCGAAGAATTGTTTGGCTTTGGTTTTGTTGAGGTTTATATTTTCTTATTTTGGGTTGGTAGAAAAGTATTATGTGAAAGAACATATATTAAGTGCCTTTTGTGGTCTGTCACATGGTGATAGCTATTGTTTTTATTTCGTCTGGGCTGGGCTCCAGGCCTCTTCTAGATATTCAGACATTTATCCCTGGGGTAGGCAGGGAACTGTCAGAATTTTGCCTTGACAGTTTAGATTTTAGACAGCATAGAATCTGGGAATGGGTATGTATGTATGAATACAAAAAAAGTATGTGTAAAACATCCATGCCTTTTTGAGTCTTCAGTAGTTCTAGGAATTTTTAAATGAGGGCATTCTATTAATATTTTGAGTCATAGCTAATATATTGCACATTATACCAAATTTATGCTTAGCATTGTTTCACAAGTTTCATTAACTTCTGATCTGTGCAAATTTGCCAAACTAGGTGTATTAGTTTAATGGGGTTGCAATAACAAAGATACAGACAGTGTGGCTGAAACAAAAGAAATGTATTTTCTTACAGTTTTGGCAGCCAGAAGTCTGAGATCTGGGTGTGGGCAGGGATGCTTTCTTCTGAGGCCTCTCTCCTTGGGCTGCACTTGGACACCTTCTTGCTGTTTCTTCACGTTGCTGTGAGGACCGCCTTGCTGTGGTCTTTTCTCTGTGCACAAGCATGTGTGCATCCCAATCTCCTATTCTTATATGGACACTGGGCTAGGGCCCATCTATATGATTTAAGCTTACCTTAATGACCTCTTTAAAGGCTTTATCTCCAAATACAGTCAGTCACATTCTGAGGTGCTGTGAGTGAGGGCTTCACCATATAATTTTGGCAGGAGGACACAATCATCTCATAACACTAGGTAACCCCAGAGAGGATATCCAACTTTCTTTATCCATCTCCTTTCATTAGCCAGCTACGGCTTTGATACCTTTGACCCAAGTAGCCTACTGTATTCTATGGATCCATTTGAGAATTCCAAGGAGATTTTTATAGCTCTTTTCCCATTCTCCTACCTTTTCTGATGAATGTCTACCTTGGAAACAAATTATCCACATGAATCAGACTGTAGTTCAGTAGAAAAACTGCTAAAAATCATTGTTATTTCTTATTTGGAATGTTTTAAACATTCAAACAGTGCAAAATGACACTGCTTCTATATGCAGTTTCAAAAGACTGAAAAGGTGATTTGGTTTTTGTTTGATTTTTTTTTGTGTTGACTTTTAAGACAGTACTTCAGAAACTTTTTAGACTGTTTGATTTTATTTCTCCAGTTTCTTCACATTAGATTTTTTGTACCATATCTTCAAATTAATGTCAAGCAAAATGACTTCTATTCAAATAACACTCCTAAATGCTTCTTGTTTGACCTCACTTCCTTGGAGCTGTCAGTCTTCTTTGTGTCTTGAATCAAATCTCTTGTCCTTGGATTTATTCTTACTTTTTTTTTTTTTTAATTAAGGACTTTGGAAGGCCGAGGCGGGCAGATCACGAGGTCAGGAGATCGAGAGCATCCTGGCCAACATGATGAAACCCTGTCTCTACTAAAAATACAAAAAAAAAAAAAAATTAGCTGAGCATGGTGGTGTGTGTCTGTGGTCCCAGCTACTCAGGAAGCTGAGGCAGGTGAATCACTTGAACCCAGGAGGCAGAGGTTGCAGTGAGCTGAGATTGCGCCACTGCACTCCAGCCTGGCAACAGAACCAGACTCCATTTCAAAAAACAACAACAACAACAACAACAAAAAATTAAGGTCAATGTTGTTAACTTTACCAAAAATAACCCTAATAACAACTATTTCTCTGGATATGTGTGTATTATACTATGTGAATGGAATTTCAGTGCATGGGGCATGATATGGTTTGGCTGTGTCATTGAATTGCAGCTTTCATAATTCCCACATCTCATCTTGAATTGTAGGTTTCATAATTCCCACATGTCGTGGGAGGGAACTGGTGAGAGATAATTGAATAATGGGGGCGGGTCTTTCCTATGCTGTTCTCATGATAGTGAATAAGTCTCACGAGATCTGATGATTTTATAAAGAGGAGTTCCCCTGCACGTGCTCTATTGCCTGCTGTCATGTAAGACGTGACTTTGCTCCTCATTTGCCTTCCACCATGATTGTGAGGCCTCCCAGCCTTGTGGAACTATGAGTCTGTTAAACCTCGTTTTCTTTATAAATTATCCAGTCTCCAGTATGTCTTTATTAGCAGCATGAAAATGATCTAATACAATGCACATAATCTCTACTAATCTCAGGAGTACTATTTGATTAGAAGTTATTATAAGTGGTTCTTGTACTTTAGTCTATATTTACATAATTCCTGAAAATAAAATGCTGGATTGCAATGAGAAAATGTCACCTATCAGTGGTATGGTCTGACCAGCATGATACTCAAATAAAACACTCAATTAGACTTTCTCATTATAAAGCCAATATTACTCATCCACAACTGGGGGAAAAATTATTCTTGGATGTTTTCCTTACAGTGGCACTTTTTATTTTTTCTAATCAATACTCAGACTTATACATGGCTCCTTTGAGTCAAAGATTGTTTTTTGTTTGTTTGTGGATGAGTTTTTGGGTAACTGGCCATATCAAAGTTTAATTTTGGCCTTATAAGGATGCTGCTGTAAATACATTAACTAATAGTCAAGTGGCAACAAGGTATACAGATTTTTTTGTTGTTAATTATTTGAATTGATGATCTTGAGTGTTATGTGTGCACAGTTGTTGTCTCCCACTTAGACAGTTTTGTGTAAGTGAGTGGTTCCTCATTCTTTGTGGTTGCTCACTGGGTAGCTTTCATTTGGGCACATCGTATTCACTTGTACATCTCCTTGCTTGCAATGTCTTTCTTCTGACTTCCCCTTCACTGACTCTTTGTTTCACACACAGGACTTTCTTGGAGTCGTGGTGCCACATACTTGAAGCAGCTCAACCTTCCAGGCCTTGCGAGGGTCACCTTCAGTACAAAAACAGTTCATGCATTTTACGGTTACATTTGTCTTGACAGTTAATGTGAAGTATAGCCTAGACAGTGCTGATGGGACTGTTTGCAAATATGAATGTTTCTCTTTGAGTAGGCTCAGGATGCTTGTATTCATAGAGAGCTGAAGTGAGAGTCTCTGCATGCATCTTCAGCTTGTGCCATGTTGCATCCTTTCTTCCAAGCTTCCAAAGGGCCATGGCTGGGTCTTGTAGGATTGGTTTTGCCAATTGGAACGTTGCTGAGGAGATTGCCACAACCCTCACCTTATCACATGAGAGATTCTTCATTGTCATTATGTTTTTCCTAATGACAGTTCACATTTGCTCACTTATTTACTCATTCGTACACACATCCTTGCCTGTGTTCAGCGCATGCGTATCTGCCCCCTGTGAGGCCCTGCACCAGGCACCAGTGATCACAAGATCCATAACACAGGCACCACTCCCAAAGGGCTCACCATATATTGGAAGACAAGCACATGCACTCTGATATATCTGATGAATGGACGATCAGTTTATCATGCACTGATGCCCTACTAAAGTTAAGTTTGACATACAGCACAGACTATGAGGCAGGTTTCACCCTAGACGCATTTACAATCTATGAGAAAGGTGACATTTTAAACAGAATATTTTCGTGGTGTTGTTTATGCTTCAATGTAGGAATCCACAGCTATTTTCTGGATTTCCATCAGGGATCTAGACTGTAGCTTGCAGGACCAGGTGTGAGAAGGTTATATGTGCAGAACTCCTGGACATTCTGCTGAGGTGACTCTCACTGGTGGTATGGAAGCTGGCCAAGGGAAAGAGTGGAGAAAACGTCTTCCAGGCAACGTTAAAAGCATTCAGTGAAGGCATGTAATAAAAGATACATTGTGTGTTGGAGAATTGTTAGCAGTCAGTATTACTGGAGTTTAATTATGAATCAAAGGAGATTGGCTGGCTATTGGCAGGAGGTGAGTCTGGACAGATAGGTAGGTGGCAGCTCATTCAGGGTCAAATCTACTCTTAACGGGCTGGGGCATTATCCTGCAAGACAGAGGTTCTCATCCCTACCAGACATTTCCTTCTACTTAAATGTTTAATAATTCTCTTTTTACTGTCTTGAAATCTGCAGATCATATAACCTATCTATCTGTAACTTAAATTTAAGCATTTATATAATCTTTTTACTATAATATGAAGAAATATAACAGAAATATTAATTTATAATAAAATGATGTCTATTTAAGGCGTAAATGTTTGAATATGACCTCATTAAGGAATATGATAAAATGATAAGAAGTTTAAATTAAACATAGAACAATAAGTGTGACAGCTTCAAATGCAGACTGACATAGGTGTGCCATGTTACTGACTCAGATGCATGGGAATATCACAGTGATGCAATTTTCTAAAATGATCAATAACATTTGCCACCTTTAGAATAAAGCACAATGCAAGGTAGATGCATTCCTGGAAAAATCAGTGTACATTAAAACTGTATGAGTGCTTTGGGTTGACGGGCAAAGTGTGTGGGGCTGTCCCACACATCCCAGAACATCTGCATCCTTGGCCTCACTGCTCACGGCCATAGCCTTCTGCCCCTCACTGTGACAGCCCCAGACCCACACATCCATTTCCACACATACAGGTACTGCCTCTGTAAGAAATGTTGGTTTGGACAATGAGAAGTGACAGTACTAGTCAAGAGACTACCATGACCAATTTACATGTAGTCAGATACTTCCGGAGTGTTTGTGACTTGAGTTTGAGGAGCACAAGATGGGAGGCAAGAAGATCTGTTATTGGGCTACTGCAATCATCCATGAGATATGCAAAGATGGAATGAGGACAGTTGTAGCGGGAAGGGAGAGTGAAAGGCATTGGAGACTGTTGGTGAGCTGAAGTATTAAGGTGCAGTGATTGAGTTGGTGCAGGGGGATGAAGGAGAGTTCTTTGGCATGAGTCCCAGATTTCTGCCCTGTGAGGTGGACGGGCCCCTGGTACAGGAAACTGAGAAACAAAACACCGGAAGAATAAATACAGAGGAAAGATGATGAGTCTGGTTTTGACTGACTTCTAGTGCAGGTGCCCATAAGTGTCTATATTTACATGTGTATGTATATACATGTTTATGTTACATATGTATTATATGTTACATATGTACACATATGAACACATACGCATTATATATGTATGTGTATATATTTGTATATGCATGTATATATTAATATAATACATGTGTACACATATTATATGTGTATATTTATATATGCATGTGTATATTACATATGTTTTTGTGTGTGTGTGTATATGTCTAAAATTTAGTGGAAAGATCAAGGTTGGAGAGAAAGGTTTAGCTAGCATAGGGTTGATAGCTAAAACTGTGAAAGTGTTTCCAGAAAAGAGTGTGCGACACTAGATGAGAAGAAGAGCAAGAGTGTGAAACTTTCAGGAAAAAGTGCTTAAAAAGAAGGAAAAGCAGGAGGAGCCCACAATGAAGAACAAAAAAGAAGAGAAGAATTAACAAAGGAATATGGGTTCATGGAGGAAGACACAATCAATAGTCTCGAATGCAGAAGGAAGATTAGTATGTGTATACTACCATAACACACAACAATTTATACCCACCCTTCCCACATGGAAGTTAGGGGAAGCTTTACAAACAAAGCATCTTTTAAATACAACTGATTGGGCAGATGCAGAGGCTCATGCCACTCAGCACTTTGGGAGGACGAGGCAGGAGGATCCCTTGAGTCCTGCAGTTTGAGACTAGCCTGGGCAACATGGCAAAACCCTATTTCTACAAAAAATACGAAAACTAGCCAGGTGTGGAGGTGCACACTTGCAGTCTCAGCTACTTTAGAGGCTGAGGTGGAAAGATTGTTTGAGCATGAGGAGTTCGAGGCTGCAGTGAGCTATGATCGTGCCACTGCACTCCAGCCTAGGTAACAGAGTGAGACCCTATCTAAAACAAACAAACAAACAAACAAACAAAAACCCCTGATCTTTTCAGAAGCATGTAAAGAAGCATTCTGAAGACAGTCTAATAAAGAAATCATGGTGTCCATATATCAGTTTTTCTGTATTCCTGAGTATTCATGCACACACATAAACATGTCGTAAGATATGGGTATTTATATGAATGATTGTATGTATAAATGTTTGTATATAAAAAGGCATGTTTACAATCTTCATTCTAACCTTCACATTTCCTAAGGTACGGTTGTGTCGTAGTGCTTAACATTTAGGGTTTTGAAAGTTGTAGGGATTTCTACCTGTCTCACACCTTTTTATCAGCTTTAATCTTTACAGGACCGCCATTTTGTTTTTAACTCTCACTCTCTCCAGGAATAAAATCTTACTGTGCTAAACATGAGTTATCCCAATCATTTGAATAACCAGAGAAAGGAGTAAGGGCTCATATTTCTTTCATATTTACACCTTTTGAAGAAACGATTTTTCATAAAATGTGCAGTTTGATACTTATGCAAACATGTGCTTAGTTTTAAGGACACAGTGTCAGTTTAAAGAAATCTTCACTAAGCTTTCCTGCAGTTGTAACCCTGGTAATGACAACTGTCACTATCCTCATTACAGAGAAGGCGATCTGGATGGCTGAGAACACTAAACCATTTACATGTTGCCTAGGACGTTCAGTGCCTTGCCAGACCCCTTGGTTGAGCTCCTAAGGTGTTGGATTGATCCTCGCATGAGTTGGATTCTGAGAGTGTTTTAGGTAGAAAGGACAAGATATTACGATATCCACATCCAGATCACATAAAGGGCTAAATTGCTTCAAGGTAGGTTCTCCTGCTATGGAGAAATGTCTCATTAACAGAAATCTGTTTGGAAATTCAGTGACAACTGTATTAGCAGGAAGATTCCCAGGTCTTTAGGTCAGTTCATTGCGATGAGAATCAAGCTAGCCTGAAGCCTGTGTCTTTTTTCCTTTAGTGAAAGAGAGTCACCTTGTCACATTCAATAATTTGAAAAACACTGACAACAATGACATTCCTAGTGCCTTAGACACCCAGAGTGAATCATTTCCTGATACGTACTTCCTCCATATAGAAATTTAGGCTACTAAATCATGCTGTTGATGAAAGATTTTGTTTTCTTTCTTCATTATTTAGTTTTAAGATGAAAAAAAGAAGAATTATAAAACAACATTCGCTTTCAATTTTAAAGTTAATATTTAAATCCAGTCACATGTTGTCTGCATGTTTTATGTTTGTACTAGAATTTGTACTTATCAAACAAAAATATCACATCTCACAATTAGTACTCTATTTCACTGTACTAAAATTTAAACACAAAAATTTTCAAGTGGTCATACAGAATGACAAAAATGAAGCAACACAAATGCAGTTTCTTAGTCTTTCCCATCACTGCACTATATTCTTAAGTACACTGTTTAAATGCAGCACTAGATGGTGAGGCAGCAGACAGTCCATAAAGTGCATCCACAGGAAGCTCGTACCATTCTGAGCTGCTAAGAACTTAATCTCCTTTGGGAGGCCAAGGCAGGCAGATCACTTGACGTCAGGAGTTTGAGACCAGCCAGGCCAACATGGTGAAACATGTTTTTTCTACTAAAAAACAAAAATTAGCCAGGTGTGGTGGTACATGCCTGTAATCCCAGCTACTTGGGAGGCTGAGGCATGAGAACTGGTTGAGCCTGGGAGGCAGAGGTTGCAGTGAGTAAAGATCACACCACTGCATTCCAGCCTGGGTGACAGAGTGAGACTGTCTCAAAAAAAATTAATAATAATAATATAAATAAATAAATAAATAAATAAGAACTTACTCTCATTCCTCCAGTGTTAGAAAATGATCATTTAACTGGAAAGTCCCTAAATTTAACTTCTAGGTAGACCATCGTGTTTACTGAAGAAGAATAATAAAAATATGTTAATATGTAGCTTATACATGAGTTTTTAAAATTCAGTAGTAATCACATTTAAAACTTAGATCATTTTTTTCTCCTAAGGGAGGTATAACTTATCACTGACCTTATTTAGAATTGCCACTTCATGGTGTTAATAAAAAGCAGGCAGTCTGCTAATTGTTGGCTTTAAATTCTCTACAATCAGTGAATCTCCCTCCTTCTCCCCTCCAAAGCCTGCTCTTGGATCAGATCTTGCCCGCCACCCCCCATTGGAGCACAACTGATAATGAAATAGGTCTATCAGGTACCTTAACATCTGCTGCAATTACATCCAGAAGTCCAAAATCTAAAAAAAATCTATATGAAGCAATTTGTAGTAGAGAACTATTATACAATTGTTATAGACTGAACGTCTATGTCCCCCCCCACCAATATTCACATGTTGAATTCCTTATTCCAAAATGTGATGGTATTTGGAGATGGAATCTTTGGGAAGTGACTAGAGTCAGATGACGTCATGAGGGTCTGATGGGCAGGGACAGGAGAGAGCTTTCTCTCTCTCTCTCTCCCTCTTCAGGTGTGCAAAAACAAGAGGTCTAGAGAGCACACAGTGAAATGGCAGCCTCCTTTGAGCCAAGAAAAGAGGTCTCAGGATGAAATTACCTTCCTGGCACCCTGGTCTTGGACTTCCTAGACTCCAGAATTGTGAGAAAGAAATTGCTGCTGTTTAAGCCACCCTGTCTATGGTATTTTGTTATGGCAGCCTGAGCAGACTAATACAATGATAGTCCCCTTACAATATTTTAATTTCCAAATCTTCCCTAGTTTTGTGAGAGAACTTTTATATCAATGTTTAGTTTGAAGGAATTTTCTATAACTCGTTTACAAGTCCTTAATTAATAGAGCTTTTTATTTTTCTCCCAACAGAAGCTGCAACTCAAACCTTAACTATAAAGGTGTGAATGGTCTAGTATAATGGTGATCCATGACTTCTAACAACAGGGTGTTTAAAATAAGATGTAATGTGGCCTGAAAAACTAGATTTAACCTTGTATTACAGGCAGTATTAAAAGGGTCTAAAGTAATGAAGCTTATAAAGGCTTATGGAGAATAATAGACAGAATAAGGGAATTTGAAACTCGAGCCAGCTATGAGGAAATGATGCAGCTCCATCTTCCTCACTGGTGCTCCGTGTGCTAATGTCTAGCGTTTGCCAGAGGCCTTAATTATGGCAAAATGCAGTTAAAGATACTCCCATACCACCTCATCCAACGGAAATGTGGGCATTTGGATAAGCGAGGTTAAAATGTCAGGAATTGTTGTATTCAACAGTTACCAATGGCAGCGCCTCCGCATTTGATTCGGGACGTTCCTGTGGGAGGGAGCGGCTGGATCACACTTTGGTGTGCGGCTGGCTGTACTCACATCCTCGTCCTAGGCATTACAGCGTTTCTTCACAAATGACTCTTGACAGAGAAGCAAACACCACCAGGCATCTGGATGAGCGGCGTGTCCTGCTGCTGATTATTTTGAAATAGCAGCGATGTTTTGAAACAGGCATGTCTCTGTTGGCAGATAAGAAAGACGAAGTGAAGTGAGGCACCAACACACCACAATGCTCCGTCAAGCTCTTGTCTATTAAACAAACGGTGTTAGACACTAACTAACATGTTGACCTTGCTGAAATGTTTGTTTAGTTTCAAGCTATTTACTTTTCTTGCATGTTTGCTCTTCTTTTATTTTTCAAGTATTTAAATCTATGGAGAGCATTCTAAGCATGCACATATTTATCTGCTATGTCTGTCAACACATTCTTCACCAGTCTTAGAGTTTTAGGTTAAATTTTCTGGTTTTGGAGGAAAATAAACAAGCAGACAGACAGACAAGAAAAAAAAAAACACACGAGTAAATACATGAAAACTGAGGAGGACTTTGGTGAGGAATATTCTCTTCAAATTCAGAGTGGTTCCCTGGACCACGATACAGAGCTGGGCAGTCAGGCGAGAGATGACCTCAGGTTCCTTGCCCCTACAAAACCAAACAGTTGCAGACTCAGTCATAGAAATTAGAGATCTTCTCTCACTCTGAAGGCGATACTTGACCTTGAGAATTTCTTAGAATTTGTATGTCTTACGCTGTAGGAAATTTCTCCCTGCTGTCCTAGCTGATTCCTCTTTGCTTCAAGTGTTCCTCCTGCTGTAATTAAATTGAAGCTAACAAGTTTGAGGCCATGATGTATAGCAGCTGTTCAGCCAGAAACATAAAGAGACATGAAAGACTGGCAGAATGGTTATATTAAATGAATCTCAAAGTTAGAGAAAAAATATGGACTATATTTCTGTTTTACCAGAAGTAGAACTGATCAGGCGCTATGAAAATCAAGTTTGACATTTCTACATATTAGGATATTGCAGAGGAATTACTGGACAGTATTAGTGTGCAGCCATTTTACACAGACATCGTCCTCAGCTTCCCACATGTGCAACCCCAGCATCAGTGGAGCTAAGCATGAGATAAAATTGTGTTATCAAGGCTGGCAGTTCCCTACTATATCTGGTTAAATTTTTTGTTATAACTAGGCTTTGCATTCATATTGTACTGAGGGCATATTATATGCGATATCTTGTGCAGGCAAAATAAGCCTTGTTTTATTAATGAAAGTTTGGGCTCAGAGATGTGGAAGGATTTAGTCAAGTGTTCACAGGACACAGATAGAGAATATTATCTCTATGTGGTTAAGGGCAGGAGCTCTGGAGTCAGGTTCTGTCTTAGCCCCATGATTTCCTATACACAAGACCATGGGCAAATTGTGCAACATTCTGTGCTTCAGTCCTCATTTGTCAAATGAAAGCCATTGAGAAGATTAAATGAGGTAATATACACACAGAATTGAGCACAGTGCCTCAGACTTGGCAGTCCTTTGGCTGGTTGTAACTAATACCATGATCACCCCCAAGATAAAATGGGAGACTTTAAGAACTAAGAATAATTAACATTTGGTGATATGGTTTGGCTGTGTCCCCACCCAAATCTCATAGTGAACTGTAGTTCCCATAATCCCAATGTGTCATGGGACCCGGTGGGAGGTAATTGAATCATGGGGGTGGTTACTTCCATGCTGTTCTCGTGATAGTAAGTTCTCTTGAGATCTGATGGTTTCGTAAGGGCTCCCCCACTACCCTTTGCTTCTAACTACCACCATCACCACGTGAAGAAGGACATGTTTGCGTCCCCTTCTGCCATGATTGTAAGTTTCCTGAGGCCTCCTTAGCCATGCTGAACTGAGTCAATCCAACCTCTTTTCTTTATAAATTACCCAGTCTTGGGTATGTGTTTATTAGCAACATGGGAACGAAGTAATACATTGGGAAACCTCTACTTTGGGACAGTTGATTTAATGTGAATGGCTCTATCATTGGATGTGGAGCCATTTTGAGTTTGACTTAATACAAAAATAATTTCAGCTTTAAGGAAATAGCAAGCACTGTGAGAAACACATTCCGCCACACCTGATTTCTGTTTCTGATTCCCCTGGGCCGGAACCCTAAGGATCACCTTAGGATTAGTTAGGATTAGAGATGGAGGGTGAGAAATGACACCTGTGCATATTGTTTGGTATTTGAAAAATGATTTTATATTTTGATATGATCTTTTCTTAATGGCTGCATCATCATGGCAATGTCAAGGTGTTCTTGTTTCATGTCATGAAATAAGTTTCCAAGTCATACCAAAGGGAAATATCTCATATTGGCTTGAGTTATCTCAGCTCCTACTGCACTAGTGATGGTGAACTACCCAAAGGGGCCGATATGCATTCAGCAGGAAAGATTTGGTCCACATCCTCCAAAGTGCTATTCCGATTATCTGTAATTAGAAAAGAATCTACAATATAAAAAAATCAGTCACAAAAGTAATGAATATCCTTGTTGGCAAATAATACTTCCTTAAAACATGCATACTTCTCTATGTCTAAATTCTTACTTTTTTTCTCTAGAACTCCCTTCTCCCCTAACTTGCCTGTTGAAATCCTCCCCTTTCTTTCTTCTAGACATATCCCAAATTCTACTGATACACGAATCAAGAAAAGCTTCTCAAATTATGAATCTCAGAGTAAATATATACACCATCCTATCCCAATCCATCTTGCTCTAAATACTGGGATGTCTACTTGGAAAAAAAAGATTTTATGGTCAAATTAGTTTTGGAAACTTTGCATTGAACTTTGTTATTTTTCCTCCGGGCTTGGAACCCTCCTCCCTTTTTCTTTTCATTAAATAGAACTTAACTTGGTCTTCTATACCCAGGACAGTTTTGGTTTTCCTTTCTTTTTTCTTTAGGGCACAAGAAGAATCAACAGTTTGTGGGAGACAGGTTGTGTTTTCAGTGAGGTGACTGCAGGGTGGGCTGGATGGAACTTCAGCTTCAGTTTGGGTATTTAAGAGGCCCTTGCATCATCCAGAGAAGAGCTAACAAGAACGTGTGATACAGCAGTGCCAGCAGACGAGATATAGGGAACAATTAGAGTGCAATATTGGAGAGCTGGGATATCCTTGGATTGATGACTGAGTGGATCAATCCAATTGAGTTTAAAGGTTCAAGAGTAGTTGTGTGGGAGGAAGTTGGGTGCCATTTCTTGAACAAGGGAACACTAGAGGTTGACTTAGGAGTAGCCAGAGTAATATCAGTTTTGGTATGCTGAATTTTAGGTGTAAAATAAATACATAAATTAAGATATTTAGGGGGAAACTGGAAATACAGGGCAGAGTTTAGAAGAGACCTCTAATTTGGGACAATAGGGTTGGACGTTTGTTCGTAAAAATAATAATTAAGGCCGGGCACAGTGGCTCATGCCTGTAATCCCAGCACTTTGGGGGGCTGAGGGGGGCGGAGCACCTGAGGTTAGGAGCTCAAGACCAGCCTGGCCAACTTGGTGAAACCCCGTCTCTACTAAAAATACAAAAATTAGCCAGGTGTGGTGGTGCGTGCCTGTAATCCCAGCTACTCGGGAGGCTGAGGCAAGAGAATTGCTTGAACTCGGGAGGCAAGAGTCTGCAGTGAGATGAGATTCTCGCCACTACACTCCAGCATGGGCAACAGAGCGAGACTCCATCTCAATAGATAATTAAATAAATAAATAAAATAAATAAGTAAATAATAATTTTAAAAGATTACTGGCTCTGAACCTTGTGCTTTGATTAAAGGAAAGTGCACAATTCCCCTTTAACATCTTTTTACTTGTTTGTGGTTATCTATATAAGCTTGTCTTTTGAAATTTGCATAATTTTAAGAACTTTTTAGCTTAATTACACTTCTACTGTAGAAGTTCTTCCTTTTATAAAAATAGTCATTTTCATCCCTGGTTTTTTTTCCCACCCAGCTTTTTTTGAGGCTGTCAAAAGCACAAGCTGCCATGGTAATGACAGGAAGATATGGGTGAAATGCCAGCCCTAATTAGAGACTTGATTGCTCTGTAATAACAAGGCCTGTATTTGATTTGGACTGTTCTGGGTTGTCAGGTAAAATGAATTAAATATGTCTGCACTTTCATTTCAAAATGTGAAAAATGTGAATGTGCATTATTTATATTGTATTTCATGGCTATAATTAATTATGTGTCTGTGGACATGATGTCCCAAAGACAGTTGATTTTATGTTCAATCTGTATGTGCATTTGTAAAACTAATTTGTTCTCATTAAAATTTTTAAGGGTTTATTCGAGTTAAACTCAGGAGGCCTTTCTGGGTATAAAACTCACAAAATACAAAGCAAAAGTCTAATTTACTTTTTTTTTTTGCTAGTAAACTATTCAATGCTTAAAGCATTGTACTAGATATTATTGTAGTGAATATGGTGGGCTATAAAAATAAAGAGAAGACATACTTCCTTTTCAGATAGTGCTTTTAAACTTGTTTGGAAGACTTTGGTATAAAACAAATGAACATAATGCAATCTGAGCTTCTATTACTTAGTAAAAGAACATTGCGTTTTGTCAAAGAAATATTAAGCCTGTATGATGAGTTGAACAGTTTTTCTTGTGAATATCCTATAGAAATGTGGAAGATATTTTGCTTTCTAAAGCACTGTTTGGAATTTCTTCCAGTTTTAATTTTTAATATTTGCTCAATGTATCAACCATTAATATTAAAATTTTCAAATATATTCTCTCAAGTAGTATAAAGCATTTTTTCTTATCAGTGACAGCAGTAATTGATTTACTTTCAAGCAGACCCACAAATGAACTTCAACAATGAAAATAATTTGTGTATCTCAAGTTCACTAAAATTAATTCTCTTCATTGTAGTTGGATATAATTGCAGTTATTAAAGCAATATTTACCAAAAAATTATTTTTCATCATTTTAATTTTTTTCTATGGTAATAAATCCCTAGGTGTTCCTAGTCATGCTATAATTAATTAATAGTTCAATGTGAATGTTGGGTAGTTCACAGACATATTAGAGCTAATTTCAATATTAAAAAAATAATATTAGCATTAATATTAATCAATGAATTTACAGAGAATATTTATGTCTGAAATAAAAAGATTGGCTTCCATAGGCTCTGCATATTCCACTTCTTTGTTAATATTCTTTTGTTAATTTTCAACATGATAATAATAGTAAGGACCAGCTGATTCCTTGTTTTATTTTATCCAATTTCAGAGATGACTACCCTCAACAAGATGAAGCAATTATTTCTCTCTTTATTTCCTGTTTTCAGAGACCATTAAGCTTATTTTGTCCTCACTGGAAAACAAAGCAATTTTCTATTCAAGGTATTTCTGATTCTCAACATCTCATTTTCATTAGAAAATACAGTTGGAATGTCCACAGAGTGCCGGTGTATAGAGAGGGGAAGTAGATCAATGGTGGAACACTTAGGAGCACCCCTGGCAAATGAACAAGAACTTTTACATAACCTGCAAAGGAGACCAAAGAAGTCGATGCCGGGTAGGAAGAGACCAGAAACCAAGAAAAAACATTTCAGACAAACATCGCTATCAAATGAAGGAAAGGGCCGTTGAAAAGTAGAAACCTGCGTTGAATTTCATAATGAGACATCGGTGCTAACTCTTGTCAGAGTTATCACAGTGGTGTGATAATGTGATAAAGGTGAACGATCACAATGAAGTCAAAAACAGGGATGGAGACATCAAGGATAGTCTAATCTTCCATGAGAATCGAATTGCATTTATTGGCATGTAGTAGGTAGTAGAGAAGTGGAAATTATTAAACTTATTATTGTCAGTAGCGTGTGGTTCTAGGTACAGCTGGAATTAGATGCCTTACTCTGGGTTTCCTTTTATGTCACTTAGAGGCACACTATGATATTAATAATTTTAAAAATCTGTTCTTGCCACCAAGTTTAAGAAAAAGAAAAAAAAAGGAAAATATCTGGATTCCATGTCTCTTTCTCTGAGGTTAATTTCAGACATGTGAAGATTCTGGAATTTAACAAAATAGCTTTACTTACAAGCTGTTGATCTTTTCTTACTCTGTCATGTCATCAGGATTTACTCAACTATATAAAAATTTTCTACGTTTTAAACTTCAGTCTATATCCATGTAACCAATTAAATAACTTCTATTTACAAAACGATTTGAATACTATATCTTAGAGTGGACATCAGTATATAAATGACTGCAAAATAAATATTACAATATCTATAAATGATAAAGATATAAGATAAAATTATTATTTGATCAATCTAATCAATAGCTTTCAAAACATAAATTGTGCATTCTTACAATGTATAATTGTCATTTTTAACAGACTTAGGTTTCATTCTAATTTTTAATTATATTATTTTTCAAACTGGTTAACTGACTGAAAAGTAGAAAGTTTGTGACAAACAAAGGAATTTGCAAGTTAAAACCAAAGGGTAGAATTTCATTTTATTTTATTTTTGTATGTGGTTTATTATTTTTGACATCATAAAACAGCCTACTATAAAAACAGTACATCTATTTTTCTTCTAACAAGAAACATTTTTTGTGGGTGATGAAAGTAAAGTGTTTTGACAATGCTAGATTTTTATTTTTTGAAGCAATCATAACTCAAGATGCAAGTGCTTTAGCACTGAGTCCTCCTCTACTGTGACTGCCATGTGACTGGCCCACTTGGGCAGATTGCACTGGCTCCCTGTCAACTTCCTGTTAACTCTGCTCTCCCTCCTATGCCTTCCAAGGAATCCCATTCCAAAACTTGAATGAGCAATGAAAATTGAGATGCAGATTTCAGGAGAGGTTTTGCATCACACACTGCAGTGTGTTGGAGTCAACTCATCCTGGTTTGTAAGAGTCAGTTGCGCACATCCATTCTCTATTCTATGTTCAGTAATGGCAACATTGGTAGCTCAAAATCAGCCATATGGGACTGTTTACACCTTGGAAACTGGCCATGTTACAAACCAGGACTTGCACCTTGTGGAACACAGACTAACCAGCCTCCCACTACCACACATTGCAGTCCCCCAGTATACATGGCTGCCCTCTCCATTCTCATCCCTCTTTTCCAGCTACTTAATTTTACGTTCCCCACAAGCATTTTCATACCCCACCCAACTATATCTCATAATCACCTTCCCTCACAATGCCTATTTACCCACAATTACTGTCTGTAATAGATTTTATTTGTTTAGAGCACTTTTAGGTTTAGAACCAAATTCAGCAATAAGTACAGAGAGTTACCATGTACCTAACGTTTCCACGTACAGACAGCCTCCCCCATAAGCAACATCTTCCCCCAGAGGGTATGACCATCAACACTAATGAACCTGCACTGACACAGAGTAATATCGTTTGGATTTGTGTCCACACATAAATCTAATGTCAAATTATAATTCTCAGTGTTGGAGGTGGGGCCTGGTGCAGGTGATTGGATCATGGGGGCAGTTTTTCCTGAATGGTTTAGCACTACCCATCTTGGTACTGTACTCACGACAGTGAGTTCATTCTCAAAAGATCTGGTTGTTTAAAAGTGTGTCACCTACCCCCTCCCTCTGTCTCTCTTCCTGCTCTGGCCATGTAAGATGACTATTCCCTCTTTGCCTTCTGCCATGATTGGAAGTTTCCTGAGGCCTCCTCAGAAGCCGAGTGGAATGCCAGCATCACGCTTCCTGTACAGCCGATTGAACTGTGAGCCAATTAAACCTCTTTCCTTTATAAATTACCCAGTATCAGGTATTTCTTTATAGCAATGTGAGAACAGACTAATACACATCACTAATACCCAAAGCCCACAGTTTACATTTCGGTTCATGCTGGGTGTTATACATTCTATGGGTTTGAACATATATGTAATGACACGTATTCCCTATAATAGTATCATACAGAGTAAGTTTCAATAAAAACTACTAAAGATCCCCTGTTTTCCACCTGTTCATCTCTCTCTTCCCTCTAACCCCTGAGAACCACTGGTCTTTTTACTGTCTCCATAGTTTTGACGTTTTCTGCATGCCATATAGTTGAAATCACAGAGTATGTAGCATTTTCAGATTGACTTCTTTCATTTAGTAATACAAATTTAAGGTTCCTCTGTGTTTCCTCATGTTTTGATAGATCATTTTGTTTTAGTACTGAATAATATTCTATTAGCTGAATATACCACCCTTTATCCACTTGCCTACTGAAGGACATTGTTGTTTCTTCCAAGTTTGTGAATTATGAATCAGCCTTCTGTAAACATCCATGTGCATGCTTTTGTATGGACATAGTTTTAACCTTCTTTGGGCAAATACCAAGAAGTGTGATTACTGGATCTTGTGATAAGCCTCTGTTTAGTTTCATGAGAAATGGCCAAACTGTCTTTCAAAGTGGTGGTGCCATTTTGCATTCTCTCCAAAAATGAACAGGAGTTCCTGTTGCTCCACATCCTCACCATCATTCAGTGTTCTGAATTTTGGCCATTTTAATAGGTATGTTATGGTGTCTCATTGTCACCTTAATTTGCATTTCCTTGATGACACATGAGGGAATGCAAATTAAGGCCTCTTCTCATTTGTTTCTTTGCCATCCATATATCTTATTTAGTAAGATGTCTGTTCAGGCAATTGGCACAGTTTTTAACTGGGCTTTTGTTTTCTTGTTGTTGGGTTTAAGAGTTCTTTGTAATTTTTGAATACTAGTCCTTGATCAAATAGTACACATTGACAGTAATGGCAAAAACTGCAATTACTTTTACAACAACCTAATACATTTTTTGTAAGTATTTTCTCCCAGTCTGTAGGTTGTCTTTTCGTTCTCTTGACAGTGTCTCTACCAGGGTGGAATTTTTAAATTTTAATTAAGCCCAGTCATTAACTATTTCTTTCATAGATCATTTCTTTGCTGCTATATCTAAAACTCCTCACAAAAAAACTTTATACCCTGCTATACATATGCATACTGTTTTCAGCAAACTCAAAATTTCTTCCATAGAAGCAGTCTCTTTAGTGAAAAAGGATTTTAAATAAAAGTCATCATCTTTCTCCAGAATTGATGCAAATCCTCCTGAAACCATATTTACTGTACTTCTAGTGCTTGAGTTTCATAAAACTAAAGGCCCAATATTTCCCCGTCTCTATCTCTCATGCATGTGCACACACACATACACACCCACACACACTTTCTTTTTAATGGATTCATGGATATGATTCACTTTTTAACTCCTTCCAGCTCCTCTTTAAACCCTTAGATGCATGACAGCTGGTGAAAATGCAGGGCTGGAGGTTACACACACACACACACACACAGACACGCAAACATACAAACATGTTTGGTAGAAACATGAAACACTAGAAACATTGGTGAGACAGGCAAGATCTCCACCCTGGTCTTCTCATCAAGTATTATGCACCTTCCAGACAGGGCCACCATCTAGTCTCTGACCCCACATCCTGGGAGGAAGAGCGTCATCTGGAGCCTATCCTTTCAGCATGTCCTTATTGGTTTTCTGAACTTCGTTTGGGAGGCAAAAGTGACTAGATGCCTTTGCTTCCTACCAGTGGATAAATGGGTGGATATTTCCAAATCACAAGGCCTTAGCCAGTGTTTGCTGTGTACATTTGCCATAGGAGCAAATTGGTATGCATGATCTCACTTAGACCCAGAGATGGAAAACCCATGTGGAGGATGATGGATTTCCTTGATCTGTACTGATCCTTTGACCTCGAGATTATTCCATGAGAAAGAGTGAGAGAGAGGGAGAAAGAGGGAAAGAGAGGGAGAACTGGAGAGAGAAAGAGAGAGCGGGGAGAGAGAGATTGATTTACATTTCTATTTTTTAAGCCATGGTATTTTTGAGTCTCTCTTTGTGGCTGTTTTGGTTTTATCCTAACTAAAGACACCTTGTACATATGATATTTCTACAGGTTCAGCTATACATCGAAGTGTAATTACTGTAACTAAGCATATGTTTACTTATAATTTTGAAAAAATGGTCCCCTTTAGATGGTGCACAAAATACCACTGATGTGTAACAGAGGGATGAAGAGTTTTGACACCTCAGCTTTCACATGTTTAGGGGTAGTGTAGACCAAAAGCTAGTTTATGATGTTTTGTTAACTCAAAACTTAATATATGAAAAGCCCCAATGTCTTCTCTTTATAAAAATTAGACTAACGTATAACAGAAATTGTCAGTTCCCAATTTTATATTTAATTAACTTTACGTCTTTACAAGATGTAGGCATGTACAATCAGTCTCAGCATTACATAGTGGTATGTACACAGTGTTTCTTAAATTTGACTGTACATCAGGATTGCCAGAATAACTATTACAATTTAGGTGCTAAAGTGGGTCCTGGATATCTTTTAAAGTATTATATGATATTTTGATGTACAAACAGATTTGAAAGCCCCTGATAGAAGGAAATAGGTGTGAGTTTAATGTCAGAAGACCTTAATCATATACAAAAATGTCATTTTAACAACTATGTTTGACAATTTGAAGACAGGAACACTCCTCTGGATATTGGTTTCTACCCGTCAGATGAGGGCAATATTAAGGATGCTTAATTTATACCTTTATTATGATATTAAATGAGACAGTTTATGTGGAAGTACTTTAGAATCTGTAAATGTTTTTCAAAGATGTATAGCATTACTATAGCACTTTTATGCCTAGAGCTGCAAAACCAAGGAATAATTTGTTAAACAACCAAATTTCATTTTCTCTAGAGTTAACAAAGTGAAGAAAATAATTCCTGTGAAAAGATTGATTTTCTGTCTGTTTTTTGTATGACTTCCGTAGATGTGATCCTATTTGTATTTTCATTTTTTCCATATTACTTTGTTGATCTCTTACAGTCAAGTTCATTTATTTTGTTTCTGTTTTATTCTGTCCTATTTTGTTTTTCCCTGTGATTTCTGTCTCTACAATGTTTTCACTCTATTTTTTTCTCTTCTCATTCCGCCCAAAAAGTGTTCCAGTTTTATAAATTAGCTGCATTTATTTTAAAAAATCATACCTGAGAGGTATGTTTACAATCCATGAATATAATCTCAAACCAACTTACTCTTTTGTTATAGTAACTTAAGTGTTTTGATTATTTTACATATAAATTTTTCATGTTTCCACATTAGTGTGGTGGTTACAATTTTGGAAATATAAAAATACTTTTATGGAGAGGTGATTTTAAAAATCTCCTTAAAATGAGAAGCTGATACTACCATATTGCATAAACAGGAAAATGTAATTTCAGTTAATAATATATGATACTCCACCTCAATTAATATACAGACATGAACTTAAAAATAAATTCAAATGCATAATATTTTGTCATATGTAGAGATTTAATCATTGATCTAAATTAATTGAGTTGGAGCTGACTAATTCCCCAAATTTCTTTTATATAAATAATGTAGTCAAAGCAATAATTTATTCTAGTAACCAGGAAAACATAGTGTGGTGGAACGATTTTAGACCTATGTCAAAGCAAAATTCCACTGGACAAAGTTAAATGAGTATGGAAAACTTTATTCAATGCTCTTGCAATAAAGGAGAGAAACTAGAATGCAGTCTGAAGTCAACCCTATTGAAACAAAAGGCAAAAGGGTTTTCAAGTGCTGGGAAAACTACTGAAAAAGTGATGGAGGATATTAAGGAAGGTTAAACATAGTATGTGTTCAGAATGTTGAGTTATCCTGAGTTTGCAAATGTTTTTCTCTGGTGAATAGGGTAGCTGTGCTTGCTAATTAGCACCCTCCAAAGTTAGGCTTCCACACTCCCATACAGATTGGGAGATAGTGGCTGTATCATCCATGATGATTACATTTGAAAGGGATGGTTTCCAAGTCCTTGAGAGAGACAGTTCTGGGTCATAAACCTGGCAAGAGGATTTTACAAAAATTTATATCTCAAAGGTGCAGTGGATTTACAAATTTTCTAAAAGTAAATGCTCTAAGAAAAGAAAGGTCAGGGCCTAAAGTCAGGAATAAGCTTGTCTACAGTTTAGTCCGTCTGAGGGCACTGTGGTAGCTACTACTTACAAGATGATGAACAAAACATAGGTGAACTCTGTCCCCATGGAATTTATTGTAAAACTGTAAATAATACTCACCCAGCCTAAAACTTGAATAAGTTATCGTCTTCTTAGGCAGCTGCAAACTTTCAGGTCTTTACTCCACGATATAGCTGAACAAACTGAAAAACAATTACTTTTCTTGAAACCCAATAGAATTGAGGTCACAGGGCCAACTACCACCTCAAAGTCTGGAGAGACAGGTATATTGAGGGAGCCACGAGTGAGATCTGCTTACCTGATGCAGAAGCTGCTGGAGCTATTAACTGGCCAGAACACTGATGTGGTCATTCTGATGAATTGCTAGAAGTGGCATGTGAATGAGCATGAGAGTGAGAAACTCCTAGGGATTGAAGTCTTGGGAGGACCCCACACTTATTGGGTTTTATTTGCCTCTAGAAACCCCATGAGACTGTGACAGTAAAGAGCTGAGAGAGGGCCCTTTATGTCACTGGCAGGGGAGAGGAAGAACAATCACTATGAACTGCACCCGGAGCATCCTTCAGAGTAAAGGCCTGCCCTCCAAGTGAAGTCTTGACCACAGTACTGTCCCACTTGGGAGAAGGGCATTTATCCCACTCTAGCCTCTCTAGCCTTCCTGGCTCAACAAAGCAGGAAGTGGCTATATAAGAAGAAACACGTGGGGTGGTAACAGCCCAGAGACACTGGCCCACTAATGACTGAACTGGAAGATTATAGAACATCTTCCCTACCCCACTCCTTACCCCCACACTCACAGGGCTCAGGGTCATCACAGTGCTGACAGCTCAAAGACTCACAAGACTTCAAGCATAAATAATTAGGTAAGATAAGTCAACAGGGGATACAAAAACAAGGACCCCAGAGGAATCTGGAACCTCTGGCCCCTCCAGTTACAGGAAGAACAAGAGTAAGAAGTACAGCAGACTTTGCCCCAGAAACCATGCAAGCACGCAGAGTGGACAGTAACAAAAATGTTGAGTGGACAGTAACAAAAATGTTGAAGAACATACAAAAAACTACAATTCTATTTCCAGTGTAAATTTTTTCAAAAAGTGAAACTGAAATAAACATGTTCTCACAGAGAAAGTGAAAGAATTTGTTTACAGACTTGGCCTGCAGGAAATCTTAAATATTCTTCAGGGAAAAGGAAAATAATACAAGCCAGAAACCCAGATCTGCGTAAGGAAAGGAAGGGCATCAGGCAAAGAATAAATGTGGAGAAAATAGTCTTTCATTTTTTTCTAGAATAAGAGAAAGAAAAAAATGTAGGTGACCCCGAATTTGGTGATAGGTTTTAGATACAGTGAGAAAAGCATGAACCATGGAAGAAAAATAAGTTGGGCTTTATTAAAATTTTAAGAATCTGCTCTGTGAAAGATTCTGTTAAAAGAATAAAAAGACAAGCTGCAGATGGGAGAACATATTTACAAAACTTATATGTGGTAAAGGAGTTGGATCCCAAGTGAATAAAGACCTCTTAAAACTCAATAATAAGCCAACAAAACAAAGTTCTAAAAATGGTTAAAGATATAAACCAACATATCACCAAAGAAGATTAAAGATGCATCATTTGTAATTATAAAATTGAAAAAACAACAATGAAAAATCTCTTTATACCAACTTAAATGGCTATAATCTAATACACCGAAAATAGCAATTATTGGAGAGGATGTGCAACAATGGAAACTCTCATTCATTGCTAGGGGAATGCAAAATGGTACAGCCACTTTGGAAGACAGTTTGAGAGTTTCATTTCAAGAAAAATACAGTCTTACCATAAGATTTAGCAGTTGTGCTCCTAGATATTTATTGATTTGTAAACTATGTCCACACAAAAATGTTTATAACAACTTTATTTATAATCACCAACAACTTGAAGAAACGAAGATATTCATCAATAGGTAAAATAATAAACCATCTGTGCTACGTCACGCAATGAAATATAATTCAATGACAAAAAGAAATGAGCTGTCAAGTCACAACAGACATAAATAAATCTCAAATATATATTGTTGAGTGAAAGAAGCCAGTCTGGGAAAGCTAAATACATTGTGATTGCAATTATATTACATTTTTGAAAATGCAAAATGTCATATATGATAAATGGTAAAAACTTATAGATGCCATTATTTTGGGAGTACTGGAGGGTGTTGAATAGGTAAATCAGAGAGGATGTTTATAGCGGTGAAACTATTCTGTGTGATACTATAATGCTGGATAAATGACACTATGCATTTATCAAAACTCACAGAATTTTATAGCACAAAGAGTTAGTATTAATCTACACAAAAAATATTATTGTTCAGGAATTTAAGGGAATCCCAGGATGGAATGTAGAATACAACAAAAGAATCTAACTGTATTGCAAATATATGAAACAATCTCACTGAAGAGGATGAAGAAAGATGCTGACCTAAGTAACTTTGTAAATAAGTGGATCTATAACTCTCAAGGAAATAGAGACTGCAGGCAAGCACTCTAGTTGATTTGATAGTGCTGTCTCCCAAAAAGGTGTGGATTAACATTTCTAATACCATGGTGGGAGCCAGGTTTCTCACTATTGAAGTGGATAAGTAAGGGGAGCAGGCTACAATGGTCCATGTGGCAGTGGATTAGAGTTGGAGATATTAGTATGAACTCATATTTAGCTTGATATAGATAAAGATGATTACATATGGACATGTGTTTCTACTTGTGTGTGCATATACCAGTTAGTATAAACACACCTATCTTGCTTTGTCAGTTGAGAAGACCTGGAAGCAATGACACCCAGTAGCAATTAGCACACTGAATTCCCAGATTTGGGCTTCTAATACTTTTCTTCAATAACTGAAAACAGGGCTCCTTGGAGAAATGGCTAATTCAAGAATTGGGCAAGGGGATATACAAGATGAGTGATATGGTTTTGGCTCAAATCTCATCTTGAATTGTAGCTCCCATAATTCCCTGGTGTCAGTGGAGGAACCTGGTGGGAGGTAATTGAATCATGGGGGTGGGTCTTTCCTGTACTGTTCTCATGATAGTGAATAAGTCTCATGAGATCTCATGGTTTTACAAATGGGAGTTCTCCTGCACTAGCTCTCTTTTGCCCACCACCATGTAAGACGTGCCTTTGCTTTTCCTTCATTTTCTATCATGATTGTGAGGCCTCCCCAGCCATGTGGAACTGAGTCTGTTAAATTTCTTTTTCCTTATAAATTACCCAGTCTCAGGTATGTCTTTATTAGCAGCATGAGAACATACAAATACAATGAGTTTGGAGCATCTTGTAGTGCTAGAAAATAAGGAAGTGAAGAAAAAAATGATGTGGGCATGTCAAAGGGACACAGGGGTTAGCTGCAAGAGCTTCCAGTGGCCAAAGTTGAATTTGGCAACATATTAAAGCATTGAATTATAACCCAAAATATAAAATAAATATCCATAGGTCCATACTGAAATAAATGATAGAATAAATGGATAAATGAGGAAAACAGACAAATATCTCAGGCAGAATTATAAGTAATTTATGTAGAAACTCTGCCCTCAAGGAGGTGGAAAATAACTCACCACTCCCTAAGTGAGGGCTCCACATGGGAACTTACTTTCAAAAAGCACAGAATGGAAAGGAGGAAAACAGCAAATAACTTCACAGTGGAGACAAAACTATCTCTGGCTGGTGATACAGATGAACAATAATAGTGAGAATTTGTGGTGACCATCTATACCATTCAAAATGTAATGAAAATGCACATCAGCAAAATAAAAATAAGAAAAGGAAAAGAATATTTGATTATACAAGTGCAGAAAAGTTAATTAATGGGATTTTATATAATCTAATACTTATGCTTGATAAAACCTCTAAGCCAGGTAGGAATGGAGGGGAATTACCCCAACTTGATAAAGAATGTCTACAAAATCCTACAGCTAAAATTATAGATACTTATTGAAAGACAAAGAATTAAGGACATGGAGATTGAGTAGAAAGAAATAAATCTCTACGCACATAGGACATAATTATCTATGTAGAAAATTCCAAGAAATCTATAAAAAATAAAATCCTAGAACTATGGGAGTTCAACAAGGTTGCAGATACAATATAAGAAACAGAAATCAATCACATTTTTATATACTCACAATAAACATGTGAAAATAAAAATTAAAGAAACATCACTTGCAACCACCCCCAAAAATGCACACTTTCTGTGCTACCTAAGTACACACTAAACAATACATATGCAGAATCTGTATGATGAAAATTATAAGTTGATGAAAGAGATTAAGTAACACATAAATAAACTGAAAGACACACTGTGTTCCTGGATTAGATGACTCCCCATAGCAAGGTTGTTCATTTTTTCTAAAGTGATCAACATGGTAAAGACATTAATTGTCCCCAAATGATCTATAGTATTAATACAATTCCTGTGAAAAATTCCAGCAAGGTATTGTATGAATACAGATAAAGTTATACCACAGAAAATCTAAAATGATCTTGGAAAAGAAGAATAAAGTAACAAAAGCAATTCTCCACTATCTCAAGACCTACTAAAGCTACAGTAATCAAGACAGTGTGGCATGAAGTATGTCATTGGATGAGGGGCACACCTATAGATCAACAGAATAGAGAGAAGAACCCAAAAATAGACTGAAAAAAAATAGGCTCAGCTGATTTTTGACAAAGGTGCAAATGCAATTCCCTGGAGGAAGAAGAGTTTTTGGGCAAAGTGTGCAGTAGCAATTGGAAATTCAAAGGCAATAAATAAAGAAAGAAAGAAAGAAAGAAAGAACCTCAATAAACTCACATTACATAAAAAAAATTCAAATTGGACAATGAAAGTAAACGTAAAATATAAAACTATAAAACTTTTGAGGAAAAGACATGGAAAATTTTTGAGATACAGGGCAAGACAAAGAGTTCATATGCTTGACATGAAAGGTAAGAGCCATAAAAGGAATAATTAACAAATTGTTCTTCACACATTGACAAATTGGACCTGTCTATTTGTGAAAATTCATGTGAATAGAGTGAAAAGAGAAGCTATAAATAAGGAAAAATGATTTGTAATTATTATTATAAATTATGCATCATGCAGAGAGAGAAGCTATAAATAAAGAAAAATGATTTGTAATTATTATTACAAATTAATTATGCATCATATAGTGAACTAGTATCTGGAATGTATAAATAACTCTTAAAACTCAAGACTAAAAATCAAATAATTCAATTAAAAAATGGGCAAGAGCCATGAACAGACATTTTACTGAGGAGGATCTACACATCACAAATGAACATATGAAAATATGTTAAATATTCTTAGCTATCAGGGAAATGCAAGTTAATACCACAATGAAATATTATTGAACATTTATCAGAATGGCTAAATTAAGAAAAAATTGTGGCAACACCCAGTGCTGGTACGAAGGAGAAACTGGATCTCTTATACATTACTGGTGAGAACGTAAAATGGTTTGGCCACTCTGGAAAATAATTTGACAGTTTCTTAAAAATCTAAACACATAATAACCACACCATCCAGCACAATTACACTCATAAACATTTACCCTATAAATTAAAATGTATGTTTACACAACTACCTATACAAAAATGTTAATAGTGGCTTTATTTGTAATAACTCCAAATTGGAATCAGCCCAGATGTCTTTCAACAGATGAATGGTTAAACAGCTTGTGTTACATACATGTCATGGAATATTACAGAGCAATAAGAAGGAATATATTATAGATACTTAAAACAATTTATATGAATCTCCAGGTAATCATGCTGAGTAAAATAATCCAATCCCAAAAAGGTGCATTCTGTATGATTTCATTAATAAAACATTCTTGACAAAATTTTAGAAATGGTGGTAAAATAGTGGTTCTTAGGGGTTTGGAACTGGGTGTGAACATCCCTTATGTTGATAAGGGATATTCATGGTGACGGAATGTTTAGTTTAGATTGTGGTGGTGGATACATAAACATATACATGTGATAAAATCAAACAAAATTAAACACACACACACTCACACAGCATGAGTATAAGTTAAACTGGAGAAATCTGAATAAGGCTGGTGAATTGTATCAATGTCAATATCTTAGTTGTGATATTAGACTATAGTTTTTACAAAATGTTAATACAGGGCAAATTAGGTAAAATGTACATAGGATCTCTTTTGTATGATTTCTTAAAGCTGCACATAAATCTATAATTACCTCCATAAAATTTTTAATTAAAAAAGTTGAATTCCTTCTAATCTTTGAACACATAGAAAAGTTGTCTTGTTTGCATTTTCCATCAAAGTCTAAGCATTTCACTCACACAACATCACGACGGGGGCTATTACCTTGTTCTGCCCCCTCGAAATACAGAAAAAGGGCCTTGCCACTTATAAATAGCTACTGCATAGGGCCAATTCTGCTGCTGCTGTGAAACCCTGCTTGAGATTTCAAATTGTTTGTAATATTTTAAAATGTGCTTTTTTTTTGGTATTTGGATCTAAACCAGAATAATATCACTATTCCCTTTGGAGATTGTATTTGAAACAATCTCTAGCCAAAATCACTACTGCAGCTTCTACAAAACAGCTGACTTTGGCTTGAAATCAGGGTTCCTACTGCATTATTTTTCTCAGGATAATGCTGAGTACTCCTACTATATCTCTGTTTGCTAATTTGGCCATGGGTACTCAGATTTTCTTAACCCTTTGTAATGCTCTTATAAATCCTACGTGTCTACAATGGACCACAGCTAAAATTTCTTGATGTGCCCACATTTTAAACTTCAGTTTTTGTTTTCATTGTATTTAGTTTCTTGACTATCCTATAAGTCAAGGGGAATGGCTTTCAAAATATTTCTATCCCCCCGCCCTCGGCTACTTACTTACTACCTTGCCCTCATAGTAACTTAAACTTGTTATACATCTTTTTCATTTCAGAAAGGGCTCTTAGGTAAAATGTGTCACTTAATTCTTAGTAAATCTTGTCAGGTAGATATTTTTATCCCTTATTTATAAGTACAGAAATAGAAATTCTAAGTAATTCCCTAAGCTAGTGAGTAAGGAAGCATGACTTGAATTCTAGGCATTCTGGTTCTAAGTGGAGAGTCCTCCCTATGACAATCAGGGTTGCTGGAGTGAAATGCAAACTGCCCTAGTGGATGGGTGGAAGCCAGCGCTTAGGGCCTCCTGCCACGACCTCTATGCCCATTCAAGCTCTTTGTTACACATACCACAATCCAGGATGGCTAAAAGACTTCAGTGAAGAGCACAAAGTTTTCTCAAGCTTTACTTCGTTGCTGGCATATGGATCTTGGAAAACATTTCCTAAAATCAGTATTTTAAGACTACTTCCTGAGATATTAACAAATAGGATAATTAGTTCTAAAACTGCTTACTCGTGGTGAGACAAGAATGTCCAAACTTAATAGAACCCTGCCTGAATGCATACTCATTGAATAGATGAACAAATGAATGAGCCTATGAAGACTGTAATTGTGTGATGGAGAATTTCACATTAAGTAATTTTAAAGCAAACTTACTTAAAGGTAAGATCGAGAAAAATTATGTTAAGTGCTTTGAATACTGTGTGTTTGACAATGTGGATTTTCTTCATCTGTTTAATCTTTTAACATTTTACACCTTTGTTGCAGGTACATTTGTTTTCTCACCCAGGCACTTGACTGTATGTGCTGATAATGTCATTCTGGAGGAGAGTCAATTGCATTCTTCTTTGTGGATGAACTAAATCAGCCACATAGGCATGTTTGTAAGAACCAGGCTGAATGTTTCTTTCTGCCTATCCCCAACTGCCGGTATCCTGCATAGAATAGACTTAAGCGAAAAGAACTTGGAGTCTGAAGAAGCACAACACTAGTGTGTTTTCATCATCGTGTTTTAAACATAAGGTGAAGTATGCACTTTGTCCTTTCATTTCTTGAGGTGTGCCTCAATCTCTTCTTGAGTGTGTAGGGGAGAAAAGATTTCTTTCGTTGCCCGTCATTAGGTTCATGGTGAAAGCACCTACAACAATTGAGAGATTCATAACAAAAAAAGCATACAGATTCTTATGTCATATAATTTTTATGTGAAATGAGAGACTTCATAGGAAATGAAGACCCAGAGAAACAGAGAAGACTGTATATTTTGCTACCAAGTTTGATGAAGAAGTGGATAACTGGGAAAAAGTATGACTGGACCAGAGGTATGATCTAATGGTAATAAGCTGGGGGGATCTTAGCAAGGCCTACTTGTTTAGATTTTTCTCTCTGTCCCTGTGTCTACAGAGATAGGGAAAAAAGAGACAAAGGCTTTCCTTTTGGTGGGTATAGGTATACAAATGTGTACAAAATTGATATCTTTATGATGTTGAGTGTTAAAATCTGTTAGTTGGATGTAATTCTCCTTTTCATTTTTTGTTCTTTAATATACAGTCATGCATCATTTCATGACAGGAATAGATTCTGGGAAATGTATTGTTAGGCAATTTCATCATTGTGTGAATATCATAGAGAGTGCTTACTTACACAATCCTAGGTGGTGTAGCCTCCTACACAACTAGGCTGTATGGTATAGCCTATTGCTCCTAGGCTATAAACCTGTGCATCATGTTACTGAGTACTGTAGGCAACTGGAACACAAATCACCAGGCCACAGCAATTCTTCAGCTCCATTATAATCTTATGGAACTACCATTGTAATATGAGGTCCATCATTGACTAAAATGTAGTTATGTGGTGCATGACTGCATTTTATTAAAATTTCAACATTTTTCCCATAAATTTTTGTATATTTTAAGATTGATTTTAGGAAATTAATAACTGATATTTACTGTAATTAGTATCTTTTAAATTACATTTTCTTATTACTTATGTGTAGGTTTTACATAGTGATTTTGATTCCAATTTATTGTTTCACTTATTGCTTTCAATACCCATTATATGTAAATAACAATGATTTTAATTTTGTTTTTCAAATATTTATACTTTTTTTTCTTGCCTCAATGCACTGGCAAGCTCCTTCAGGAGAAGGGTGACTAAAACTGCTATTAAAGCAATTCATGACTTGTTCCTGACTGTAATTATGTAATCACTGAGCATGATAATTGCTGTACAATTATCACCTTCAGAAAGTCATTTTTCCCCAGTTTTCTGTACATTTTTATCATGAATGGACATTGAATTGTCTCAATAATTTTTCCGTATATAATGAGATAATCATGGAATTTAATTGTATGTTCATGTAGTATAATTCATTAATTGATTTTCTATTAATTCTTCTATTAAACATCTCCTACTGAGGCTGGGCATGGTGGCTCATGCCTGTAATCCCAGCACTTTGGGAGGCCAATGTGGGAAGATCACCTGAGGTCAGGTGTTTGAGACCAGCCTGGCCAACATGGTGAAACCCTGTCTCCACTAAAAATACAAAATTTAACTGGATGTGGTGGCACACACCTATAATGTCAACTACTCGGGAGGCTGAGGCAGGAGAATGGCTTGAACCCAGGAGGTGGAGGTTGCAGTGAGCCGAGATGGTGCCACTGCACTCCAGCCTGGCAACAGAGTGAGACTTCTTCTCAATAAATAGATAAATAAATAAAATAAAAATAAATAAATAAACAAACATCTCCTACTGTATTATCCTCTTGTCACATTGCTGGATTTGCTTTGTAACTTTGTTTCTGGTTTTGTATCTACGATCACAATGGAGGTTGTACTGTACTGTGCTTGTCAGTGTCAGAATGATAAACTTACACTGAACACATTTGTGGTAGTCTCTTTCTACACCTTAAAATCGTTTATGAAAGATGCATTGAGTCCTTTGATGGAACTTTCTGTAAACTGGGCCTGGTGGTTTCTTTGGAGAAAGAGTTGACCTATTGATAAAATTTCAAATGTGATTATGGAACTGTATAGCTGTTCTAATTCTTCTTGAGTCTTTATTTTTCTTCTTCTTCTTCTTCCTCTTCCCCTTCCTCTTCCTCTTCCTCCTCCTCCTCTTCTCCTTCTCCTTCTTCTTCTTCTTTTTCCCCCAGCATTCCTGGTGAGACTGAAGAGTCTCTATTTTTCAACTCTTTACTCTGTACCCTGGTTCAAGCCAGACCATTGCTCTAACATTCTCTTCACAGTCAAGACTACCCCTTTCTGAGCTTAGGTTAATTTGCAGAGAGGTCTTCTATTTTACCCCCAACACTGAGCAAGCCTGGGCTTGTCTCCTGACTTTCCCAACCCACAGGCTGACAAACCAAAGTTTCAATGTCTCCCAGTCCGTAAATATCTTCAAGGGAAAAGTTGGTTTCCTTGCTGTTCTTGTTTCTATGAAGTCGTACTTTCATTGTGTTTTGGCATTCTAATACGTATTCTTTAATTTTGTTGACAGGAGGTTAAAGGCATTTACATATATTTTTCATTTTATCCAACATTTTTGGTTGTTTTTAGCCACAGGATAGTCAAGTATCTAGACATTCATACCACCAGAGATGAAGGCTTATTTTCATTCTCAATTATATGATTTGTTAAATTCTTAATGTGCTTCAGGACCTACTTTTCTAATTTTTATTTTTTCAATTATTCCCTTTTTTTCTGGACAATAACTTAGCAATTTCTAACACTGTCCTAACATGTCAACAACTCTTATTTCTTTATGTTTTTGATGCATTTAGAGCAATGACATTAATTATAAAAATATTAATTGAGGTTTTTTCTTCATGGCAGGTGTGTTACCAGAAAGGGGTCCCAATCTAGACCCTAAGAGAGGGTTCTTGGATCTTGCACAAGAAAAGAATTCAGGGCAAATCTATCGAGTAAAGTGAAAGCAAGTTTATTAAGAAAGTAAAGGAATAAAAGAAAGCCTACTCCATAGACAGAGCATGGTGTTCCCAGAAGGAAGAGAAGGAACACATCCACCTTAGGTACAATGCTCATTTATATATAAGATAACAAAACAAAAAAACCATGGGGGAGATGTGCTCTGCTACAAGGGCTTGTGATGAAGGATTGTTAATCTTTGCATAACTACTCTCTTCCACAAGAATCTATATTATTATCTTTAAAGCAAAACTTAAACTAAGAATGTTCTCGTTCTTAGGATATTGGGACATCAGGACATTTTCTGGGTCTGTTATCTCCTGGGTCTGTTAAATCCTGGTGTTAGCGGCAGCAAATCCATATGGGTCTGCAGCAACCTCAATTCTTGCCTTCTCTGAAGAAAGAATTCAGCCAAGGGGCATAAGGCAGAGTGAGAGGTAAGTTTTAGAGAAGGAGTAAATGTTTATTAAAAAGCACTAGAGCAGGAATGAAAGGAAGTAAAGTGCACTTGGAAGAGGGCTGAGTGGGCGACTTGAGAGAACAAGTGCACGGTTTGAGCTTGGGGTTTGTATGTTGGTATGATTCCAGGGTGTTGCGTCCCTTCTCCCCTCAGTCTTCCCTGGGGTGGGCCGTCTGCGTGCGCGTTGGCCTGCCAGCGCCTGGGAGGGACCGCATGGGCAGTGTGTTTACTGACGTTGTGCGCATGCTCATTTGAGGCGTTCTTCCTGTACGGGTTGAGTGTTCGTGGAAGGTCATACACCAGTTAAACCACCATTTTGCCTCTCAGTGCACATGCTTAAGCCCACTCGCCCAACTCCCGAGATGTTATTGGGAAGCCGATCACTAGTTTCAGGTGTTTCTATCTACTGGGAGATGGGCTTTCCCTGGCACCGGCTGTTGACCAATTATTACTTTAGAGAGAAAGTTTAACAACTGCCTGACCATCACCAGATGGTTGCTTGATACTCCTGGTGTGGGGAGGGGGCAGCTCTCCTGCCCTGCTCACTGTCTGACTAGCCACCCACTGTAACACCGGCTCGGTTCTGTAAACGTATTAACTTGTTTCCGTGACTGTAAATATCCTGTGACTAAGAATGCCTGATTTCCTGGCAATGCAGCCCGGCAGCTCTCAGCCTCATCTGACCCAGCCCCTATTCAAGGTGGAGACGCCCCGGTTCAGACGCCTCTGACAAATGCTTGAAGATGATATGAAGGTAAGTGTCATAAAACGTGGAGTGAGCTTCTAAGGAGGGATGGCCTGGGCTGTAGAGGGGAAGTCTCAGGCAGATGACTTCATATCTACAGAAAATAATTTAAAAAATGTTTTAAAGTGGAATGTTTAAATGTAGCCTATTAGCCTCGTCACGTGTAACTTATTTCAGTCAATCAGATTAAATCTTTATTTCAAACATTTTCATTACTCTTATTCTAGAGTAAATCTCTAAATGCATTTTCAGCCACACTTTCATTTCTCATCTGCTCAACCTAATGCCACAAGTATAATCCGAAATAATTTTAGGTATGTAGACATTTAAGGAAAATGTTCCTATTTGACATTTGATTTTGTTCCACGTAACTTAGTTACAGGCAGATATAAAGGAGGCAACTGTGGTGGAAATGAGCAGGGAGCTCTGCATGAGGAGACGTGGGGATTGATGCTCTCCCTCACTCAATGAAGTTCCTAGGGCAAGACACTATCCTCTCTGAGCCTCAGTTTCCTCGTGTACCGAGTAGAGTCAACAATAAATTTCCTTCCACAGTTTTGATTAGAATACATATTATCAGAATGTGATGCTAAAATGACGCTTTTACATTTCAAATCTATTCATTTCACTCTCCTGTTTAAAATCCTTCAACATCTTGCCATTTTATTTGCAATAAAATTTAACACCCTTATTAGCTGCATACATAACCTGGTTCCTTTCAGCCCCGTTATTTCTTGACTCTCCTCACTGCCCCCTCCAGCTGCTCAGCAGGGCTCCTGCCCCACTGACCTCCTCTGGGACTCCAAACAATGGGCTCCTGCCCGTGTCATTTTAACTCCTATTTTTCCTACTGCCTGGATGTTTTTCTCCTTGTCTTCCTGTCTCTGAGGTCCCAGCTCAGACACTGCCCATGAGAGTCTTTGCTCGCCCTGTCTGATGGAGCGCCCCTACCCAGTGGCCCAAGGTGTTGATTCTAGCCTTTATTATTATTATTTTGAATAAAACATGGGATTTATTTGGGGGAACTTACATACAGTGATGGTCCAGCGGCGGCAGGCTGGAGAGGAGAATGATAAGCGCTTGTAAAAAGCATGTAGTTTATATAGCACCCTCACGTGGCACCCTCCCCTCAGCAACCTCCATGTGGCAACCCTAATTTCTTGAGTTATTTCTGTCAGGTACATCTACCACACAGTGTTGCTATTTTTTTAAAAAAGTTATCTATATGTAGATATTAGAATCGATTCTAGCCTCCAAGGCTGTGGCTGCATGGTCCAAAGAGCTCCTCACAGGGTGACTTTCTGGCTGACCCCTGCTAGAGTGTAAGCGCTTGAGGGCGAGGCTCTGGCTTCCACTGTGGAGTCCTGAACAGCTCACAGTGCCTGCCAGGCTTTAGTCGCTGCATTTTGAATAGATGAATAGCTGTTTGGCTATGAATGCATATTGAAAACTGTAAAGTGTTATTCAAACACATGGCATTTTGACTACATGTTTTATAGTCTGTTTTTTACATAGCCTGAGATTGTCAGAAAAGTCAGGTTGTATTGTCATTCAGATCTAAGGTTTGATGCTCCATGTGGCAGAGGCCTTGCAACACCAAGGCTTCACGCCGACAGAAACTCCAATGACAGCCCAGGCTGCTCCTCGTGGCACTGCTTGAAAGCATATCTTGAAAGCCAGCCTTCAGACTGGACAGATGAGCACTTCCAGCTGCTGTTTTTAGCATATTTTCTAAATGGAGGCACTTTAACCACCGGTGCCTTCCGTGTTTGCTGGAATCCTAAATTCAAATGTGCATTTTAGGAAGTGATACTGAGACAATGTCTGAGTGACAGCAAACAGGCAACATTTCAACTGTCAAGCACAGAGACCCAGTGACAGACAACCAACGAATGTGTTATTAGAGGTAAAGCTCTTCTTTGTGGAATAATGTCAATAGTAGATGCTTTAGTCACACATTAAAATTCCAAAGCACTTTTCATGAGCGTTACAAATTCCATTTAGCATAGTCCATTGCATTTCTTGTCATAATTGTACTGAGGCACGTTCCTCACTCATGTAATAAGCACTGTATTACCAAACAACCATGGCACACTTGACCATTTAGAGAAGTCTCCAATATATTGTCTCCCTATGGGAGACATGCTTGACATGGTTGTTTGGTAATAGAGTGCTTATTACATTGTGCATTCATAGCCAGGCAGCTATTCATTTATTCAAAATGTACTGACTAAATGCCTCAAAAGGTACTGCCTGGCAGGCACTGTGAACTTTTCAAGACTTCTCTAAAACAGTGGGGTCAAGCCTATGATGGGACTGCTCGCTAAAGATGTCAGGTTACATGGCACTCTCAGCTGAACCAAAATGACTTAGCTTTGTGAAAGGAAAATAAAAACTCAGGACCTCAACTCACTATGCCAAAAGGAAAAAATTAAGCTGAAAGCTAAGTCATGCAAGAAACCGCCTTTCCCTTTGTTCCCAAGCAGACAACAGGTTAAGTATCGCCACAGATATCTACTCAACGTTCATTTTATCTCATGTAAAGTGTCAATTTTATGGAGTACAAGAAGAGTTGTAATTGACTAGTTCCCTACCTGCTTCTTTTCTCTTGCCACACGTGGACCACCATATCCTCTCACCTTCGCCTCCAGCCCACTTTTCCCCTTTAGATAGTGAAGCCCTCAAACTCATCTTTGGAGAAAGGCACAGACCAGACTGTTTCTGTGATTCCATGTTTTTTTTTTTTTTTTTTTTTTTTTTTTTTTTTTTTGTGTGTGTGTGTGTGTGTCTTCCAGGCATGTCCTTAACCTTGGCAAAATAAACTTGTGAATTGACTGAGACCTGTCTTAGACACTTTTGGTTTACAGTGTGGTTGGGTGCTCAGACTAGTGAATGTTTTGTTCCATGCATCAAATGACCAATCGATGGAATCCCTTATCAGCAGAATCCATCTCAACATGCTTCCAGAAACCGCTGCACGGTTCCACTCATCACAAACACAGTGCCTCCGGATCCTGCCCTACTTGCCCCAAATTCTGTTATTGAACATGGGTTGGTTCTTCACATATTTATCTTCACTCCGTCAGAGCTTCTGGTACATAATAATGGTGGATAAAGAGTAAGAACAGTTTTATGTACCTTCTGATTCTATTTTAAGACTTTTGACCCTTGATAAGAAATTGACTTTGCCCACAAAGGTTTTCTCCTGTTACTAAATATTTATCTAGAGGAGTAAAACACATGGACTGGGGGGAAAAGGGGATGCCTCCCCATGTGGGCAAATCAGCCAAATCCACATGGGATGTATGGAATGATGGATGTATAAACCAGAACACAGGGACATGTTTGAACATAGCTGATGGAAGCCCTCTCCTGCTCCACTCCCATCATCTTCCTCATACATCCTCACTCTCTGTCCAGTGTACCCAAAGTTCTGCTGCTCCATGAAGCCCTTCTACAATGTTCTATCCTGCAATGCCAGCCTTGTCTGGGTTTTTCATAGCCCTGAAGAACATGATTTTGAATGGTATTTGAGAGCATTTCAGTTAACTTTTCTTACAAGGTAGAAGATGTCTCTGCCATAAACCTGTCAGTTGGGTTTTCTTTTCTCTGTATGAACATGTCCAGAAATAGAGAGTTTATGTCATTCGTTTTTCTGAAATATTCCTTTGGGTGCTCAGTCACATGCTGCTTTTGTATCGTTAGGGTCTCTTGGGGGAGATAGCACAGTAACGTATCACACACACTCGAGGTCCAGGTGACCTGGATTTGAGCAGTCACGTGGCACATTCCTAACTGGGTGACCTTGGTCAAGTTACTTCACCTCTCTATAACTCAGTTTTCTCACTTACAAACTTACAAATGGAATCACAACAACAATATAGACATCAGAGGCATTAATATACAAAATGGGCTTAGAATATTACCTACACACAGAAATAAAGGTTACCTCTTATTATTTTTTACTAGATGCATCTTTTGTATCCCCATAGGATTTGGCAAATAAACATCAAACTCAAAGCAAAAAAAAACCAAAGTCCATTTCTGTAACTTATGCTGTGGGATTTGAGAAGCAAAGCCACAGCATAAACATCAAGTGGTACATTTTCTGAGTTCTGTCCAACATCTTTGTCTTAGGCCAGGGACTCATCTAAACTCATTACAGCCACCACATCCTGAGTGTAGGAAGTCAGTGGGGCTCCCCAGGATTTAAGGAAGCTGGTGCTTGGCAGGTGCTGAGGCTGCAGGGCAGGTCTAATGAAGGCCTGAAGAGAGGATGGATTTCACACCATGCCAGAGTCAGGGCAGGTGCAACTCAACCCATTAGCTTGAACGGGGTGTAACCACCATTGGGCCCTGGATTTTCACAGCTCCTGGGGGTGCATCCAGATGTGATTTGGATTCTTTGGTAATTCTGAAAGGTGGTGGGATGGGACAGTTAGGGGTTTCTGCTGCCAGAAACTGAATGCACCGTGAATAAGCGGCTTCCCCAGGACCGACGTTATCATCTCACATTATCAATGGTGTGAAGCCAGGGTAGTTTCAGACTCAGGGGAGGAGTTCAACAATGTTGTTTAGGACTCAGGAGTTGTATTTTCCTTCCCTCTCTGCTGCATCAACATGTTCACCTCTGTTCTGGTTACAAGAGGGATGCAGCGTTCCAGATGTCACATGGAGATAGCCGGGCATCTCATGAAGACAGGGGCATTTTTGTATTTTGATACTTTCTATGAATAAGGAAAAAATTCTCTGATATCCCCCTTAAAACCTTTCTGGCAGGATTGGGCCACATAGTGTGCCTTGCTGGAGGAGAGGCTGGAAGGGACAGTGCCCGCCATCTTTGTTCTCTGAGGTTGGAGACAGGCCCTGCTGGAGAATGGGGAGGCACGAGCAATAAAGAGGGTCTACTTCAGAGCAGCAGAAACAATGTTTCTTTCTGGAAATATACTGAAGAACAAAATGTGATATGAAGACATATGGAATATAAAAACAAAAGGTGGACAGGCTGTGTAAAAATGGAATCTGTCACTCATGTCTCCTATTTGATAAATTGGAGTATATATAAATTTGCTCAATTTAAATGCAAATGTTTGATTTTAGCAAGTCTCGTACTCTATATATTATAGGGCAGAAAATTTTCATATCATCGCACACTCTATTAAAGAGGATTTCAAACTATTTTAAAACTGTTCAGCAGCCTTGTAATAAAGTTATCCTCTGAACCTCTTCACACACGTATCAACCTTGACATATATTACTCCAAATATTTCAGCCTCTTTCTTGAGGATGCTTTACCTTGGGGTCTCTAAGTGTAAAGATTTCCAGTTGTTTCCAGCACATTCTATCACCTTTATTCAACTCTCCAACTTTACTTCATTAATGTATTGGATAATGTTGAGTTCCGTCACATCTTATGAAGAACTAATGAAGCTCTTCCAGACTTAATTTTAGGATTCAGTGGCTGTCTGGATTCCCTTGTATCAGCATTCACTTTCATCAACACTTGCCTTGGTAATTTCTCCTTCTCACAACAGCAAATTTCATGACTAACGATGGCCTGAAGGCTTCTTCCCTCCACGGGATTCCACTCCAGCCACAGCAGAGACGCTTTTGCACACCTTCCAGACATTGCTGTCCCATTCCAGGTACCTCAAGGTCAATAAACACAACATGCAAATCTCGTCTTATACCCATCAGGAGTATAAACAAGACAGTGAATGCACACTGTTATCAAACACTTTTTCTCTTACTGTTTTTATTTTTATTTTTTTGCTGCTTTCAATTGCTGTTTTAAGAACACATTATATATCCTTTAGGGAATAAATTCAACACAATGAGAATAATTAAGTACATTTTCACAGTTTTAGGGTTTTGAATTCTGTGTCATAACATAGATTTGCTATCTAATCAAAAGAAGTAATGATGATAACATTAATAGCAGCACCACTAACAACAATAGTACTCACAGCACCACTCGTTGCAAAGAGCTTGGGAAAAACTTACAAGCCTCTTGAAACAGAGTTACTGGATTTTAGCTACTCAACAGCTTTTTACCTTTCTTATATTCTTATGTGGGTGCTAACTCTTAAGGACAATACTACCTAACAACTAGTTACAAAAAGTAATGCCCTTCTCTTAGGGAAAAGGAGATAACAACATTTTTGTAAAGTATCCTAAATCCGAAGACTCTTTCTGTAACCTTCCTTTCCCCCTTAGTGTCTCGATATCAAGTTGCAATAGAAGCTTGCTGTTAGTGGATCTGCAGTTTAAAATGGTACTTAATACGAATACATAATCAGAAGGTTTTTTTTACTTGTTTTGTGAAAATGAACTGCAAGTCAACTAAGATATTTAAAACAAGGAAAAAGAAAGTCTTCTTCTACAGTGCCTCCAGGGTGAGTCATGGATTTAATCACCTGCTATATTTACCTCATGAAAGAATCAATGCCACTGCTGCAACTTCTTTCATGGTAAAGATTTTGAAAGCCAAGAGCTAAAAATCCATCCTACTACATATGCATCGTTCATATGTTCAGAACAGCTCTATAAGAAATCCTGTTGTGTAGTAAATCCTATTAATTTCTCCATGACATTGATATCATAAATTTACCTGCAACCTCATTCTTACCTATATGCATTTGTTATTGTTAAGTGAATACCGTGAAGAAACTTTATATTACCACAGATACGAAAAGAGAGATTTTTAAAAAAGCATTCTGCAATCTTAATTCCCTATGTTCAAAGGGCTCAACATAAGCAATTATTGTGAATCCTGATTAAATACTGCAAAACTCATCCTCTTTTGTCTACATCAGTCTTCTAGTTACAAGAAGGGAAAAGAACTTGTACTTGACTTTTCTGGCCTGTGTATTATCACTCTTGAACATAGGCATGATATTGAATCTTTTGGAAAGCACTGTGGTTCTATGCAGTGACAAGCCATTAGGATGTGGAGGGAAACATTCATTTTTCCAGATATTACTGCATATTCATGATAGATTTTGAATTCCCTCAGCAGATACAAGTGCCCTTCTTGTCTCATGGACTCAATCAGGAGATATGAAGATTGACAACTGATTGGCAAAAGTGAAGTCACTGTGTGACCTGTCCTGAAAAGATGGTGGCTGCCTCTAGAAACAGTGATGTGTTTGGGGAACAATGGAGTAGAGTCAGAGATGCACCTACTAAGACATTTTGGCTGCTGGGCACGTGAACATGAGCAACGTGAAGCTTCTGGTGCATATTTCCATAGAGAGTTTTCTGATAATGTATCAGTTATTTATAGCCACAAAACACTATAAGACAACTGAGCATGCTTTTCAGTGGCTAACAACTATAAGCATTAATTTTGCTCATGCACTAAGGGATGACTGAACCCTTCTGCTGGCCTGGGCCACGCCTAACTGATTGCAGCTGGGCTAGCTCTTGCATCAGCTGGTGGGTTGGCCTGGGGCAGGCTGGCCTAGGGTAGCTTTGGTTGGGATGATTTTTCTGCTCTGTGGTCTTTCATCTTGTGATAGGCTAGTCTCGGCTTTTCCTACAGTGGAGGCAGGGGTCTGAGGGAAGAAGTGGAAACTCTTGAGGCCTGGGAGGCCTACTCTGAGAATAAGCCAAGTCACCTCTGCTGCATTCTATTGGTTAGAGCAAGCCACAGCTCAGCCCAGACACAAGAATTGGGCAACACCCTCTACTTCTTGATGAGAGGATCTAAAATGTAACTTTGCAAATGGAATAAATATAGAAAAAGGTGAAATTTCAGGGCCATTTTTGCAATCAGTCCATTACAGATGGTTTGTTATTGAGAAACGTCTATACATCCATATCCATATAAAATTACATATCTATATCTATATCTATTTTTGATGTTATAGTTGACCGCTGATCCAGAGAAGAAAGGGATAGAATGTAACAATCTCTGCTTTCTGGTGGATCTCCTGTTGTTGAGTAAAAGGAAATATGATCAAAAAATCACAAATATCAAAAGAATGGAATGGATAACTGGCAAATGATTTATATTTCATATACGTATGCCACATTTAATAAAACAAATTTATGGCCGGGCATAGTGGCTCACACCTATAATCTCAGCACTTTAGAGGCTGAAGAGGGCGGATCACGAGGTCAGGAGTTTAAGACCAGCCTGAATGACATGGTGAAACCCCGTCTCTACTAAAAATACAAAAATTATCTGGGCATGGTAGTGCATACCTGTAATCCTAGCTATTCAGGAGGCTGAGGCAGGAGAATCGCTTGAACCCAGGAGGCGGAGGTTGCGGTGAGCCGAGATCGCGCCACTGCACTCCAGCCTGGGTGACAGAGTGAAACTCCGTCTCAAACAAACAAACTAACTAACACCCCACAAAACTACATAATAGGAAAATGTACTTGATAATATTAAACTTTTAAGCAGTCATTTAGAAATGGCTGAGAAAAGTGATTAGGAAAAGAGGGAGAAAACCTCTAACACTTAGGGAAAATCCTGTAGCTATCAGCGGCAGAAAGCAATCCTTAATTTTCCATATGGCCCAGAGGGAATAAGAAAGTCAACTGGACTGAGGCTGTAGACCCACAATGGGGTTAGTTTTGTGGGTGGGTGGTGGGGGTGAGCTGATCCCATGAGAGGCACTACAGGTGTATCATCTTTCCCAGGTGCCAGACAGTGGCTGTGCCTGAGGCTCTGAATGTTTAGTCTCATGCAATTGTTGTAGATTACTCTCCTTAACAGTGCTGTGATATTGTCTTGTTTTCTCATTGTAATTATTCTATATGTGTGTCTTCCAGAACAAAATGGTTTTAGGTAGAAGCAGGCATAGCACAAAAAGGAAAGAATAATGAATTGAATCTATACTCAATGGACGGTGGAAATCTGACAGTTACATATATGAAATCAACATTGAAACATAAATACTGACTTTACAGTGTCCTATCCAACACATAGGAATCACATAAAGGTCAAGTGGCTGCAATAGGGCAGGACTCTGCCTTTGATTGACCCAGACCATCACCAGCCATGAACTTCAGGGATAGGTGACATGCCCACAGGGGACACACAAGGTTGTGTTTTTCCAGACATGGGTACCTTCCCTCCACTTGTTCTAAGTGCGAGGTGACCTTGTTTGCTCCACAGAGACTGATAGAGTCTAATTCCTCTCCTCTGAATCTTGACTGGCTTAAGTGACTCACTTGTAACCAATTATATGTCATGGACATGGTACTGTGACTTTTCTGGCCAGGTCATAAAAGGCCCTGCAGCTTCCTCCAGGTTCTTTTGGAGCACTTCACTCTGCAGACACCCCCAGGCCCCATGATCAAGAGTCCTGGGCATGCCGAGGCTTTACTGCACCTCACCCAGCTCAGGAACCAGATGTGAGCAAAAACGCTTCCAGGTGGGAACAGTGAGCAGTTATTTGATGCTCCCAGAGTGATCCTAAAATCATGAGCCTTATGAAGCCTTGGGCATCATGGAGTTGGAACAAAACTCTCTAAATTTCTGGCCCGCAGAATCCATGAGCATAATACAATAGTTGTCATCTCACAACACTAAGTTTAGGGTGGTTTATTACACAGAACTATATAACCAGAAAGACCCAGGACAGGATGAGAGTCACAGCAGACGAAGCACCATACACCATTTCACTGAGAGTATGTAAACTTATCACTGTATAGAGGTGCTGTGGTTGTGGGGGTTGAGCTGATCCCACAGGAGACACTATAGCTGTCTCCTTTGCCATGTGCTAGGAAGTGGCTATGTCTTAGGCCCAGAATGTTTGGTCTCATTGGGGTGGGGTGGGCAGAGAGGGAAGGGCAAATATTTGAAAAGGGAAAGCACCTTGGTAATAAACTTTGGACACTTAATTTGACTATTGTTTCAGAAATGACTATAATCTGCCAGGCATGGTGGTTCACACCTGTAATCCCAGCACTTTGCGAGGTCGAGGCGGGAGGATCACTGATATCAGGAGTTTAAGACTAGCCTGGCCAACATGGTGAAACCCCATCTCTACTAAAAATACAAAAATTAGCTGGATGTGGTGGTGTGCACCTCTAATCCCAGCTACTCCAGAGGCTGAGGTGGAAGAACTGCTTGAACCCAGGAGGCAGAGGTTACAGTGAGCTGAGATTGTACCACTGCACTCCAGCCTGGGAGATAGAGTGAGACTCTGTCTCAAAAAGAAATGAAAAAAAAAAAAGAAATGAGTATATTCATATGAAAGACACTAAAACTTGAACCTTTACATTTTAATCCATTCTCCACCCCACAATCAAATAGGATCCTCAAGTAAGACGAGAATCATCTTACAAAAGAGACAGTTACATTGATCACACTAATCAACTTGTAGAATTAAATGTTGAGTCTTACCACTAGTGGTTACAATGGCTGTATTGATTAAAGTTAGTTACTTTGTAGAGGCTTTGGGGTTGTGAGATATAAAATGAACTAAGATGTGAATGCTATTTGTAATTTTTATCAAAACGAACATTTTCATTCATTGAATTCTATTGACAATTAGCAATTTAGGATAAATAATTTAAAGCTGTGTTGCTTTCTATATTACGTTGAGATAATTTGTTTTCTTTGTGTTTTGGTATCTGAAGCAAGTGTCACCCCATTACTGTATCAGATTTATGAAGGTTCATTTGCAGCAACGAATTCCCTGCGTTAGGGTCACTTTGTGCTCATAGGCATCACATTCCTCT
Organism: Pongo abelii; assembly: GCF_028885655.2. Lineage (NCBI taxonomy): Eukaryota > Metazoa > Chordata > Mammalia > Primates > Hominidae > Pongo > Pongo abelii. The sequence continues at coordinate 88,772,496 of NC_072002.2, read as the reverse complement.
CCTTTCATCTGTAAAATGAGCATGGCGTAAGCAAAGAAAAACCCAGTCAAGCACAAATCAGCAAAGGATATCTGAGTCATTTGAGATAGTAGCATCTTGACATCTGGCCCATGGGGGAGAAAAACAGGAAAATAAGTCACAAGAAAAATGAACAAGGCTATTACAAATGGTGGATAATTATCTAATGAAAATACACAGTTTTAGTTGTATTTTTTCACTTTGCAATTCAATTAATGGTGCAAGATTTCAGCAAACATGTATGTCATCTTATTGAATGTATTTCCTAGTAAATGCCTCATTGAGGCCAGATGTAGAATTACTCAAAAATTAGTCAGCAGTGATCCCAAAAGACACGAATGATCAAACGTTGCTGCTAAGAGGTGATAGATGAGCTCTCGGTAGAAGCGCCTAGTGATGGGTGAAATATTCATGTTTCCTTTTCCAGTTTACAAGGAGATGCTGCTGTGTAAAGAGAGGCCTCTTATCACATGTGGTTTTGTGGTTGTCTCTGAGCAAGCATGATTACTCACATCAAGAAAAACTGACATACTGGATATTTCGCCAAGTTTTACCTTAGATCAGACAGGTAGAAGAATTAAAAAAGGATATTCACAAAGACACAAAACAAATATTTTAAAAAGAATGAAATATAGTGAGAAAAGTATATGGCAGAAGGTACCGACGCTGTGTTCATTAAACACTGCTGTGCTAGAAAGAGGGCTTGTCTCAGGCACCTAGCCAATATATTCGTACAGGTTTACAGTGGCCCTATTTTCTAATCTTTAACACATTTATTTTTAAATGTTCAGAAAAATATCTTGTTCTTTGCAAGGCAGTGTCTTTTTTTTATTTTTATTTATTTTTTTATTATTATTATACTTTAAGTTTTAGGGTACATGTGCACAATGTGCAGATTAGTTACATATGTATACATGTGCCATGCTGGTGTGCTGCACCCATTAACTCACCGTTTAGCATTAGGTATATCTCCTAATGCGATCCCTCCCCCCTCCCCCAACCCCACAACAGTCCCCAGAGTGTGATGTTCCTGTGTCCATGTGTTCTCATTGTTCAATTCCCATCTATGAGTGAGAACATGTGGTGTTTGGTTTTTTGTCCTTGCGATAGTCTACTGAGAATGATGATTTCCAATTTCATCCATGTCCCTACAAAGGACATGAACTCATCATTTTTTTATGGCTGCATAGTATTCCATGGTGTATATGTGCCACATTTTCTTAATCCAGTCTATCATTGTTGGACATTTGAGTTGGTTCCAAGTCTTTGCTATTGTGAATAGTGCCGCAATAAACATACGTGTGCATGTGTCTTTATAGCAGCATGATTTATAGTCCTTTGGGGTATATACCCAGTAATGGGATGGCTGGGTCAAATGGTATTTCTAGTTCTAGATCCCTGAGGAATCGCCACACTGACTTCCACAATGGTTGAACTAGTTTACAATCCCACCAACAGTGTAAAACTGTTCTTATTTCTCCACATCGTCTCCAGCATCTGTTGTTTACTGACTTTTTAATGATTGCCATTCTAACTGGTGTGAGATGGTATCTCATTGTGGTTTTGATTTGCATTTCTCTGATGGCCAGTGATGATGAGCATTTTTTCATGTGTCTGTTGGCTGCATAAATGTCTTCTTTTGAGAAGTGTCTATTCATATCCTTTGCCCACTTTTTGATGGGGTTGTTTGTTTTTTTCTTGTAAATTTGTTTGAGTTCATTGTAGATTCTGGATATTAGCCCTTTGTCAGATGAGTAGGTTGTGAAAATTTTCTCCCATTTTGTAGGTTGCCTGTTCACTCTGATGGTAGTTTCTTTTGCTGTGCAGAAGCTCTTTAGTTTAATTAGATCCCATTTGTCAATTTTGGCTTTTGTTGCCATTGCTTTTGGTGTTCTAGACATAAAGTCCTTGCCCATGCTTATGTCCTGAATGGTAATGCCTAGGTTTTCTTCTAGGGTTTTTATGGTTTCAGGTCTAACATTTAAATCTTTAATCCATCTTGAATTAATTTTTGTATAAGGTGTAAGGAAGGGATCCAGTTTCAGCTTTCTACATATGGCTAGCCAGTTTTCCCAGCACCATTTATTAAATAGGGAATCCTTCCCTATTGCTGGTTTTTCTCAGGTTTGTCAAAGATCAAATAGTTGTAGATAAGCGGTGTTATTTCTGAGGGCTCTGTTCTGTTCCATTGATCTATATCTCTGTTTTGGTACCAGTACCATGCTGTTTTGGTTACTGTAGCCTTGTAGTAGAGTTTGAAGTCAGGTAGTGTGATGCCTCCAGCTTTGTTCTTTTGGCTTAGGATTGACTTGGCGATGCGGGCTCTTTTTTGGTTCCATATGAACTTTAAAGTAGTTTTTTCCAATTCTGTGAAGAAAGTCATTGGTAGCTTGATGGGGATGGCATTGAATCTATAAATTACCTTGGGCAGTATGGCCATTTTCGCGATAGTGATTCTTCCTACCCATGAGCATGGAATGTTCTTCCATTTGTTTGTATCCTCTTTGATTTCACTGAGCAATGGTTTGTAGTTCTCCTTGAAGAGGTCCTTCAGGTCCCTTGTGAGTTGGATTCCTAGGTATTTTATTCTCTTTGAAGCAATTGTGAATGGGAGTTCCCTCATGATTTGGCTCTCTGTTTGTTATTGGTGTATAAGAATGCTTGTGATATTTGTACATTGATTTTGTATCCTGAGACTTTGCTGAAGTTGCTTATCAGCTTAAGGAGATTTTGGGCTGAGACAATGGGGTTTTCTAGATATACAATCATGTCGTCTGCAAACAGGGACAGTTTGATTTCCTCTTTTCCTAATTGAATACCCTTTATTTCCTTCTCCTGCCTAATTGCCCTGGCCAGAACTTCCAACACTATGTTGAATAGGAGTGGTGAGAGAGGGCATCCCTGTCTTGTGCCAGTTTTCAAAGGGAATGCTTCCAGTTTTTGCCCATTCAGTATGATATTGGCTGTGGGTTTGTCATAGATAGCTCTTATTATTTTGAGATACGTCCCATCAATACCTAACTTATTGAGAGTTTTTAGCATGAAGGGTTGTTGAATTTTGTCAAAGGCCTTTTCTGCATCTATTGAGATAATCATGTGGTTTTTGTCTTTGGTTCTGTTTATATGCTGGATTACATTTACTGATTTGCTTATATCAGAGCAGAACTGAAGGAAATAGAGACACAAAAAACCCTTCAAAAAATTAATGAATCCAGGAGCTGGTTTTTTGAAAGGATCAACAAAATTGATAGACCGCTAGCAAGACTAATAAAGAAAAAAAGAGAGAAGAATCAAATAGACGCAATAAAAAATGATAAAGGGGATATCACCACCAATCCCACAGAAATACAAACTACCATCAGAGAATACTACAAACACCTCTACACAAATAAACTAGAAAATCTAGAAGAAATAGATAAATTCCTCGACACATACACTCTCCCAAGACTAAACCGGGAAGAAGTTGAATCTCTGAATCGACCAATAACAGGATCTCAAATTGTGGCAATAATCAATAGCTTACCAACCAAAGAGAGTCCAGGATCAGATGGATTCACAGCTGAATTCTACCAGAGGCACAAGGAGGAACTGGTACCGTTCCTTCTGAAACTATTCCAATCAATAGAAAAAGAGGGAATGCTCCCTAACTCATTTTATGAGGCCAGCATCATCCTGATACCAAAGCCTGGCAGAGACACAACGAAAAAAGCGAATTTTAGACCAATATCCTTGATGAACATTGATGCAAAAATCCTCAATAAAATACTGGCAAACCGAATCCAGCAGCACATCAAAAAGTTTATCCACCATGATCAAGTGGGCTTCATCCCTGGGATGCAAGGCAGTGTCTTTTCAGCTCACCTAGATAAGAGAGAGAGAGAGAGAGACACTCTTCCTTTTTGTGTATTGTCCAGGGTTTTTTTATAACATCAATAATGAGAATAACAATACTACTTCACAATTGCATTGCAAGTTTATAACTTATATATTTCCTCAGTTTATTTGTGCTAAACCTTCTGAGATAAATAAGGCAGTCCTAGGTCAACCAGTGGAATAGCAGAAGGAAATCTGAGGGCTTCTTTGTTAACTGCTCATATGGAAAAATAATATAAGACTGTGCATTGGCTACCAGGAGATTTGAGTCCTATTTCTAACACTATTTCTTAATGACTTCAGTGAAGCCACAAAACTGTTTGTCTTTGTTCCCTCATATATGGAAGTTGAATCCCAAACCAACATTGACCTATTAAATTGTGTGATACTCTATTTACTAGAGTTTCCATACAAATGTACATAACACAACTTACACATTTTTAAAATTTCAAAAGCAAGTTGTAATTGTAAAGTAATTTAAGCAAATATGTGTGATATAAATGTAGGTAGACAATATCTTTTCTTATATTAGTAGATGTTTCTTGCTGATAAAGGAGATGAATAGTATAAAGATTAGGCCCTCAGATTCTGCACCCACAGCTACTGAATTTAAATTCTAGCTCAGCTTTACAAAATTTATCTTGTATTTTTCTGCCTAATTTTCAGTCTCTGTAAAATGGGATGGTAATGGTACTCACTGAGATAATTACTGTGAAGATGAAATGAAGAGATATATGCAATTAAAAGAAGGCTCACACATGTTAATTACTACATGAAAGTTTGTTATTGTTAAATGCTGGTAAACATTTTAGTAGCAATTGCCTTATCTTGAATTCTCACTAGTAACTCATTGAAGTCTACCAAACAATGAGTCTTCATTTTACTTTGCATTATCATTTTATTTTACCTAATAAATTTGCTGAGTTGGATTTATACTTCTAGTCACTTGCTTTTGCCATTTTGAGAATAGTTCAGTTGATAAAATGGAAGGGTTTATTTTCCTTTGATTTACCAATATTTCCAGTTGTAATTTTTATGGTGTATGTGAGCTCTTTATTGTGATTCTAGATTTGTAACATATTCTTTCATAGTGTAAAGCTTTGAAAGTGAGACCGGTATATGTAATTTGGAGAGAATTGTTTTTTGGGAAAATGTTGCTCAGTAAATGAAGGTGAAATAGTCACACAGAATGAGCCAAACACCATGATGTCTCTTAAACTCTCTTAAAACATTTTTAAAGGCAGATGTGACTTACTGCTTTCATATCTAAGCTATAACCTGGCTTATAGCCAGCTCCAAATATTTTACCTTAAGTTGAATTATTCAACAAATTGGTAACTCTTGAATATTTTGTCAGGTAATTGCTAAGTCCAAGGGAGTGTAGGAAAAGATTACATTCTACTCCGTGGTGTATTTGCATTGACATAAACAGTAGCCAGCTCCAAATATTTTACCTTAAATTGAATTATTTGACTAATTGATAACTCTTGAATATTTGTCAGGTAATTGCTAAGTGCAAGGGAGTATGGGAAAATATTACATTCTACTCCGTGGTATATTTGTGTTGACATGAATAGTACACTAATTTATATAACATGGAATGATGCAGGATTGTAGATCCCAAGATTATGGGAAGCCTAGTTTGGGAAGCAGAGACAGATATATTTTGATGTTCCTAATATTGTGTGTGTGTGTGTGTGTGTGCGTGTGCATTTACCTGTACCTGTATCTGTATCTGTGTATATTTGACTAAAAGCAACTTGATCATAGATTTTGGCAACCGTATGTAAAACTGAATATTTTAACGGATTGTTTTCCTTTTATTTAATTAAAAAAGAAAAAATTAATTTGCTTATATTCTGTGATATACTTTTGATTTTAATAACAATTTTAAGGCATTATTTTGGAACTAAATCAATTGAAGCTATATGGTCCATGCAGTTTTTTTCTGAATTCATTATTTGCTAACATAGTCTGCCATACTTGAACAGAATGCAGTAGTAAAGAGGTTTGGACACAGGCCAAGTAACAATAAATTTCTCATGTTATTGTTGACTCCCCTAGTTTATAAATTTCAAAACATTGTGAAAGTTTGCCAAAGAAATAGTGTTTGGTCTAAATATTGAATAAATGGTAGACAGTAAATAAGAGTGGAAACATTTGAAACCAGCAAAGCACAGAAAAATACAAAGAAAAGTTGAGATTCTATAGACAACGTAAAGATGCTTAAATAACTTAAGAGCCTATCATATTCCAGTAACATTTAGAACTTGTCATATTAATGACTTGTTGATAATGTCATAAATCTTTGTTTATGATTAATGAATAAGATGTAACACTATGATATAAAATTTAATGATTTTCTATTTCAATCAAATGGAAGAAAAATTTATTTTTAGATTATTTTAAATTAAGTAAAAAAAATCATTTGAAGTTTGTAAGTTCCACTGGAAAAATTGAGTTTTGGATGTCTCAGTGGACTGGATTTATCATTTAAACAATGTATTCAGTTTTATGTTGTCAGTTATGACCAATGAAGCTTTTCAGTTTAAAGCACATGCTTTCAACTCTTTTATGAGAATTAATACTTAAAGCAATGATATGGGACACTTGTTCAATAATCTTCTATCAAATTTTCATCCCTTGAAATCTTTTAAATTGATGGTACCACTCTCTGCATCTCCCTCAAATGAGTCCACAGGGAGGCATCATGCAATTCTGCCTGCTTTATGTCTTTTCCTTATCACTATTCAACTATTGATACTATTATAGTTTGTTCTTTTCTCCAAGGATACATAACAAAAGAAGAATATTATAGTGAAAACGATCCAATTTTAATAAAATAGATAATGTAATTGGCATTTTTTCCCACATAGGGATTCTAACAAATTTAACAAAAGTGCATTTTATTTTACTTCGTTCACATACAATTTTTCTTTAAAATTTTCCCAAAAGTTTTGTCTTTTTCAAATATCAAATAAATGCTTTTAATTTCAAAAACAAAACTTTTAGGATATCTGGCTTGCATCAGGAGAAAAACTTTTCAGGGATATTTTTGATTTATGATTAAAAAACTCAGGAAACAGAACTGTTAACTGCGTGGATTTAACATTTACTCAGCTTGGTTTATTGAAGACCTGTTATCTTCTTGGTACTTTGCTAGGTGTGGGATATAATTTTGGGCAAATGAAAGATAGACTTTACATTCCTGAAGATTATAGTCAACTGAATGAACATTCCCCTCATCTTTCAGAAAATGAAAGCAAAGAAATCTCTATCTGGTAAACTTATGGTTAGTATAATCTAACGGTCTATTTATGACAGGACTGCCAAACATATTACTTCAGCAAATATATCAGTTGTTTTACATGATGCTCACCCTCTAGAATCATATTCAAGGTTTACTTATGGAGTCAAAAAACACTTATGGGACATGTAGTAGCATGTAAACACTGGAGAGTTTTAAATTATTGTATACTTAGCACTGTATGGTGCTTAGGAATGCTCAACAAATGTTTGTGGAATTCATGAATGGAAGGTTAGATGCATGTACCACCACCTGGAGATACCAGCTTAATTCTTGTCCTCAAGGTTATGCCCTTGTGGAAGAAATAGACAAATGTTTGTTGCACTTTTAATTAGGTCCATGGTAAAGAGAAGCCCATGTGTGTCCTCCCAGGGGCAGGGAAGGCTTTCTGTAGGCTGAAATGGCTTTGAGAGATCTCTGGGTGTTAGATAATGAGGGAGGAAGTTTTGTTTAGTTAGCTGTGGAGCACAAATTAAAATTTTATAAGTAATTGAAACAGTGCTACCTAATAGAAATTTCTGTGATGATGAAAATGTCATAAATGTGCAGTGTCCAATGCAGTAGCCATTTACTACGTGTGGCTACTGGACACTTGAAGTGTGGTTCATGCGGCTTAGGAGCTGAAATTTTAATTTCACTTAATAAAAACTTAAAGAGCCAGGCATGATAGTGGCTATTATTGGATGGCCTTGATTTGGAGGTTGGAAGGGTGAGAGGCTGAGGAACTCGTAAGGAAGCTGTTGCAGTAAAGCCAGACATGGTGGGAAAAACACGATTTTTCCCAGTGGCAGTGGGGTTAAATATAAAAAGAGGAGTTAAAAGGAGTTTCAGGAAGAGGAGGAAAACCAGGAGACTGCCACTTCTGGGTGAACAGCCAGGTATGGCGCCCAGTCATTTAGTGCTACAGGGAACAGAGAAGACAGGCCTGTATAGTCAAAGGTGACTCATTATCTTTGAGATACAGAAGAAAAGAAAGACCAAAGATGAAGACATGGGTGAACACTGAGACTTGAGGGGTGGAAATGGTATATATATGCAAGGAAGAAGATTATTATGTAGATGATGTAGAAAGACTCAGAAAACTGCGGTGTTGCTAATTCTAAAAGAGACTCAAGAAAGGATGAAGGGTTAAGTGTCATCAGTCATGGACAGGTGAGGAGAATAAGAACTAAGGAGTATCCAATGGAATAGGCATTCTTCTGCCAGAGGTAACAAGAAACACAGTTTCACTCGAGATATGGGTTCTAATGGCTGAGAAATAAGCTGTCGGAGATGGCAGATAAATGTAGGCTATGTCTTCCAATTTAAACTTTTAACTTTATATTAAAATAATTAAATGATTTTTATGTCTCAATCACTCTTTTATACAAACGTCTCTCAAACAAACTTATATATTAATCTACTATCAAGAAATATACTGAATTATTCATCAAAAGAAGCATGAAAGAAACTCCCAGAAATAAATGACTGAAATGAGGGGGGTTTCTTTTTAAATAAACAAATTTCAGTCATTTTATTTCAGTTGTTTATTTCTGGGAGGGATAATAGGGGTGAGGTATTCATTGTAGCTACTTTTAAAGGATTATTAGTATCTTCAACCCATACGTTGTCTTTCTTCTGCAAACCTTCAGGAGAGTAAAAGTTTTCTTGTCCTCTGAACCATAAAGATTAATTGTTGTGACATGGCTAGAGTTTCACTCAAGCCAGAATGGCTCTGTTACTACTGATGAAATCTTGCCCAAGAATCTGCAAGTCAAACCTTTTTAAGTATGTTTAAAACTCTTGCTTGGGCTGATGTGATGATGCCTGGTTACCTGTCTGCCAACTGGGCTCAGGACTGCAGGGGGAGTTGGGAAGTAGAGTCCCAGGGAGGACTTGCCAGCCTCCCACCCACCCAGCACCTCCTGGCAGTTTAGAGTCGCCTACAGTTGCATGAAAAGGTGACCGAGGGCATGAGCAGAGCAGCAGTCACTGCCGATTATTACTCCTAACCCTCACCCAACAGGCACAGGATGACTGAAGAAGACAGTGCTACTTCAGAGACACAGCTGGGGAATTTTATTCTAAAAGTTGCAATAGTGCTTTGGTGCCGTGTGACAGCTTCCTTGAACCTTCTCAGTGGGTCAGACTGACTGCATCACTGGTTCCCGAGTGAACGAAAATATCTGTGCACTTTTGGAAGAGCTGTCATATTGTCACAATGAAGGGCAAAAAGAAGGAAAAAAATCAAAGGTGGTTGAAATCTTTAGAAAAACATCAATTAAACACGCACATTGGTCAAAAATGTACAAACTCCCAGTGTCCAGATTGTAGTCTTTAAATATTTCCCACATAAAGGGGCCAGGAGTTCTTTAAAAAATTATAAATTCCAGGACTTGAGAGAAAATGTACAGAATGAGCCTGGAATGGGTTGTTCTAGGAATCTGAGCTATCAATGGCTATCAGGGTCGGGACTACCAAAGTCATGTCAATAGACCATCGGTAAGGATTATGATTGTAGTTGATTAAAGCACATCACTTTTTTTCAATGTAAATTGTAACTTAGTGCAGTTAAATGGTTCATGAGCAGGGATTTCTCTGTATGGGATTATTCTACATAACAGTGAAGAAGAAATTGGAATATCACTTATTTGCAGTCCACTAATGAAATCAATAAATCCACACAAAGATTGTCAATACCACCTAACTTCATGAAAAGAAAAACAACTAAACATTTTGTGTACCCAGTGGATGTACACTATGCTATCTATGAAGTATCACTGCCAAAGAATCACACCTGAATCTGACCAAGTGTTTGTTCCAATTTACCAATTTACTGAAAATACAGAAAGAAGGGAAATGTTTTAGGTAACACCACAGTGATGCAATGAGCAGAGTCCAGGCTGATGGAAATTCTACAGAACAATCTGGTTTCTTCAACACATAAATTGTGAGCAATTGCAAAACAAAACAAAGTAAAATAGAAAAAAAGAGGTGTTGCTATGGTTTGAAAAAAGACATCAGATAATTATCTTTATTTGGATGTTGACCCAAGCAAACAATATAAAATTAATTTTTCCACTTGGAAAAATTTATATACTGCCTGGATATTTAGCAGGATTATGGAATGCATTAATATTAATTTTGGAAGGATAATAATATTTTGCTTGTTTATTTGAGTCCTTATTTTTTGAAGATAAAACAGTAATATTCAAGGACAAATGATATGATGTTTGAAATTGAGTTCAAAGTATCTGAGGAAGGGGCAGAGTAGGTGGGGGTATAATTTGTTAGGTGGCAGAATTCTATATAGAGCCTCCCATTCCTGCCCAGCCAGAGATCTTAAAGGGCATGGATAGAGAAAGCAAGTGGTTGGAAGAGTCCAGGTTAATGTCAAGTGAAGGAGGACAGTGCTTATACTTTCATCTGGCTATATAAATATCCGTTTATATCTATTAAACACAAGCTCTTCCACCATGCGGTAAATTGGATTTTGGTCCCCAGCACCCGTGTGGTGTTAGGAACTGCTATTTCCTTTTGTTTCTGGATTTTCTTACAACTTGAGAACTGGCCTTTATTTTCATTCATGTTGTTTTGTCAGTAATGCAAAAATGATTTAACTTTGAACTTATTTCGATTTGTCAGATTTTTTTTTCTTTTAGCCAACTTTATCAAATTCCAAAATTCCTTCTTGGGCCCCAGGTCATGAACTTTTGCTAACTTCTGCTTCCGTTAGTAATTAAAATTTTTCTTATAGGGAACATTGGGTTAATATTTACACCACCTGGCAAATTGACACCTGTATAATTCATAGGCACTAAAAAGGACAGACGCCCTCAAAACTGCCTGGCTTGTCTAGCTTTCTCTGGTTGATTTGCTCTCTCACTCTCTGAAATAGTTATTTCAACTGTTAAAAACTTTCTAACCTCTAACCTTCCCTCCTCCGCCTTGAATCTCAGTAGATCACTGCTCTTGTTACTTAACATGAAAAAAGAACTTATTAGATAGAAGTTCCGTCAAATTTCCTGCATGTATAAATAAATCTAAATATTAAGTGCCCATCTTCTCCCCATCTATTGTGCTGCTTCTATTGGTAAACAATGGAAACCAATACCTCCTCTAGGAATAACTCTATTCATGCTTTCTTAATAAACTTACTCTACTGATTATTTTTACTTTGTATTTTCAGTTTTTCTCTCCCTACTTAGTCTTCCCATCCCTATAGAAATGTGGTTTAGTTTCTCCTATGTTAAAAATGAAATGAAACAAGAATAATTCTCTTGGGACATTATAAGGATCACACTATCTAGTTTCATCTAATCGGAGTCAAACCTTTTTAAAGAAATACTCTTATGTAACAGTTCGTGGTCTTCACTTCCATCTCCTCTGGTTCTGCATCTCTATTCAACTGAATCTGCTGCTTCCATGGGCCCAAATAACACCTCGTTCCACAAAGTCAGTGGGTGACTTTCTGACTTGGCTTTTTCATCATCTTCAGCACAGTTGAACACTCTCCTCCTTTTGACACTGTATTCCCTCTCCCTCCCCTTCTCCTCCACCTCTCTCTCTCTCTCTTTTTCAGCTGGGCATTCTGCATTCTCCATTGACATCAGGTTTGACTCTGATTAGATAAAGCTAGATAGTGTGATCTTTACAATGTCCAGGGAGAGTTATTAATGTCTCACTTTTATTTATTTATTTATTTTTTTGAGACAGAGTCTTGCTCTGTGGCCCAGGCTGGTGTGCAGTGGCTCGATCTCAGCTCACTGCAAGCTCTGCCTCCCGGGTTCATGCCATTCTCCTACCTCAGCCTCCTGAGTAGCTGGGACTACAGGCGCCTGCCACCACGCCCGGCTAATTTTTTTGTATTTTTAGTAGAGATGGGGTTTCACCGTGTTAGCCAGGATGGTCTGGATCTCCTGACCTCGTGATCTGCCCGCCTCGGCCTCCTAAAGTGCTGGGATTACAGGCGTGAGCCACAGCGTCCGGCCCTCACTTTTATTTTTTTTATTTTATTTTTTATTTTACTTTAAGTTCTCAGAAACGTGCAGGACATACAGGTTTGTTACACAGGTAAACATGTGCCATGGTAGTTTGCTGTACCTATCAACCCATCATTTAGGTTTTAAACCTCGCATGCATTAGGTATTTGTCCTAATGCTCTCCCTCCATTTGCCTTTCACCACCCAACAGGCCCTGGTGTGTGATTTTTCCCTCCCTGTGTCCATGTGTTCTCGTTGTTCAACTCCCAGTTATGAGTGAGAACATGCAGTGTTTGGTTTTCTGTTCCTGTGTTAGTTTGCTGAGAATGATGGGTTCCAGCTTCATCTATGTCCTTACAAAGGGCATGAATTCTTTCTTTTTTAGGGCTGCACAGTATTCCATGGTGTTATGTGCCACATTTTCTTTATCCAGTCTATCACTGATGGGCATTTGGGTTGGTTCCAAGTCTTTGCTGTTGTAAATAGTGCTGCAATAAACATACGTGTGCATGTGTCTTATAGTAGAATGTCCTTCTCAGTCGGTTCTTTGAACATTGGTGTTCCAGTTTCGGTTCCAAGCCACCTTTTCTTATGTGACTCTTTTCCTAAGCAAACTCATACACACCTGTAACCCCAATGACTAATACCCAGAGTGTTGCGACTTTGTGTCTCCTGCTGAGATTTTGATTCTGAGCTCTGGGTCGGTATTTCCAATGCATGTCTAATGACCCCCTTAGAAGCATCTCCCTCTCAGCATCTGGAAACTGAACCCATGCTCTTTCCCTCACACAGGGAAGGCCCTCCAGAGATCTCCCCACATACTTCTCTAGCTCCTTTCTTCATCACCTCATCACATTGTCTTATTAGTTAAAAAGAGTCTCCCCAGATTCATTCATATATAGTAATTATTACTGTAAGTGGGAAATATCTATACAAGTGGAAATAGATTTTTTTTTCTGTTAAAACAGGAACATATTGATATCTTTATGCTTTACTGGGATGATAGAGATTCCATTTTATTTCAATTAAATGTGATTTATGTCATTCAGGAAATGATGCATTGCACCTAGCTAACATTAATCATAAAGGACGATGTTCTTATCTTTGGCATTCACAAATAAGACACATCTTATTTTCTGAATTGATTTCTTCCATTAGTCACCTAATATAGCCAGGAGCTACATTAATTTCACCTCTACCTCTGAGGAGAATGACAAAAAAAAAAAAAAAAGTGCCAGCCTGGGGCTTTTGTACATGGCATCTTAGAAAATTCCTGAAGGTCAAAATCCATTTCTTTGCCTCCAAATACTTGAGGGTGGATAAAAGCAAACTCCTGCCTGTTAACCAGTCAGAAAATCAAGATGTTCAACAAACGTGCACACTGATAGACTTCCAAAGTAGTTGAGGATGGAAGAAAGGACAGTAAGAAGAAAAACAAAATAGAAATTTACTACATGCTATTTCTAATTGAATGTGGATTGATTAAGTTGTAATGAAAATAAAACTGCATTGGCGGCATCATCATATCTGAATTTGAGTCCCAGCTCTGTCATTAAAACCACAGCTCTGCGAAATCATCCGGCAATGCTGTGCCTCAGTTTCTCCAATTGTGAAGTGATGATCAAATGCCTCACTGACAATTCACATATGTGAAAGTATTCTGAACGTGTCGTAAAACTGCAGGCTCATGTTCTTTATAAAGGTCCACAAATTTCCAGGCCATCAAATAATCAGATTGAGCTTTACTCCAGCTTTCGTTTTTAAAACTTCTAGATCTGAGAAACCCTCTCTCCGGGTACCCTGGGGGAATCCACAGAGTGATCCAAACCCCCCTGAATTACTGGTGTACTGGCAGTGTTAGCCAAGACAAACAAACAAACACGCAAAGCCAGCCTGGGCCTTCTGTAATTGCCTTGTGAGATTGTGTAACAGGATTTTCTTCCAAGGCATCCATTTATTTTCCTTTGGCATTCTACCTTCACATTTTTGTTCCTATAGTTTCACTTAATACAAAGATCTGCTATGCAATACTTAGAAAAAAGGTGTTTATTTTTTCCTTGTCAAATATTTTCTGTAAAAATTATACAGGACAAAATTCATGTTAAATAATTAACATGAATTTAAAGTTATATAAACTTTAAAGTTAAATAAAGTTAAAAAACTTTTAAGTTAAATAAACTTTAAAGACATAACGATGGGGCTTTAGCCCCTCTGTGTGTTTCATTGAGACAGTTTCATGTTATTGGTTCTACTCTTTTTGTCACAATTCCTCAACCTTTCCCTTTCTCCATCCCCTCCTATCCTCCTCCCCTAAGGAGTGGTCCAGGCAGGCCCCACTCCGGTGAGAAGGGCCGGACTCTCTTGGAAGCTCTGGTAGCTGATGATATGAGGACTTCCTCAGCAGCCTCTGTTCTCCAGGTGCTGCCTTAAGTTGCCTTATCTCAACCTGCCACTTTTTGTCTGTGGCAATTTTCAATCGGCGAAGAATCCTGAAAAAGAGTTCCTAAAATATGAAACTTCCCTATAAGATAGACAGTAATATTACAAGGCCAGAACAGTCCAACCTTTCAGCAATTCTCTTTGATGGATCTATCTTCATCAATCAATTTATAAATCCATTTAATAAGAAGAATAATTACATTTTGCTTACCTGCTCATACATTTTTCTGCTTCGTAAACAAATACTTCAAGCTGCTAAACATGAGTAGTTTGTGTCTGTGTTTTTGTTGCCAAAATTAAATATTTATATTTTAGCATTATTTGGTCACCTAATAAAATTATAGCCTGTTTATTATCTTATTCTTTGGTGGAAAATAGATCCTTAGTGTTCCACAGACATTTCAAATATATGCTACATAATTAAAAAACAACCATCCAAATATGTGCTGCATGATCTTTCAAAAGACAGTCATCCAAATGTATGCTACATGATTCTTTTAAACACAAATGCCTAATACATATATACAATTGTTCAAGCTTACTTTTAAGAAATAAGAATTAAATGTAACAGATACATTTTTTCCACAAAATGGTGCAGATTAATAAGAATACAATAATAATGTCAAGAAGGATGTGGGGAAATGGGAATCTTTTGTACTGCTAGTAGGCATCTATGTTTGCACAAACTTTGTGAAAGCAATTTGTCAATATTTATCAAACACCTATACCCCTTGACTCAGCAATTCTGCTTTTAGGAAACTATCCCAAGGAAATAATTGAAGATGTTTATACAACAAAGCAGCTACAAGGAGAGCACTGCAATCTTTTTATGATAGGCAAAAATGAAAATAAACAGATGACTGGTTAAAGAAGCATGGCACAGTTGTACAATATGCCCATGAAAATGTGGGGATAGAAATACATTTTCTGACTTGGCAAGATATTCACAGTACACTATTAAATACAAAGATAAGACATAAAACAGCACAGGCTGCATTTTTGTATTTTTATATACAGAAGTGGTTTTCTGTGGGAGGGTGGATGATGGGTGACTTTTTTCTTACCTTGTTTTTATTTACATACCTGTAAATAAATTGTTTTTAAACAATAAAAACATGATTGTTTTGTAGTTAATTGGTAGTAAAATATATGTCTTTACTACACTGAAATAACATTTTTCTATGTTCCATAATGGAAAAACTCAGCCAAGTCTCTCTCTTCCTGATTTCTTTTCAAATGGCAGTTCAGCGGCAGAGCTGGCTAGTGGCAGAAGTTCGTATCCTTGCAATTTGTCCAATACTATCATTATTTTATAGGAATACAGTTCATTGATTACCTCATTTTCTTAATGTATGCAGAAATTGAGAAAGAAAAAGGAAGAGATGAAAATAGACCATGTATAATATTCAAAACAGGGAAAATTAGAGATTTGTCTAATATCTAAAGTTTTTCCTTATATGCACTGAGGAAAATGCTAAAATACCAAATACTTTCCTAAGTTGAATTTGTCTTAACAGTATACATACATAATAATCATCCATTAAATGAGCAGAAAAATCTTACAAAGATAAATGTCTAAGCAAGGTCATTGCATTTTTTTTTCTCACCAATAGCTTCAAATGTTGAAATAGGTATTTGTGTAACAAAGCTTTACCCTTTCACTGTATTTAAATTTCATTAAATTATGTAAAATCGTTATAGTCTTGGCATTAAACTTGCTGAATCATTTTTTGGCTTATTTTGGGCAGTGTGTGAGGTTTTTCTTTAACCAGCCTGTCTTAGTAACATTGTTGAGGGAGTTCTTTCAGGTAATTTAGTTTCTTAATAAATTATAGAAGTTCTGTCCTCACAAATAAGTATAAATGACATTTATTTTGATCATTTTTATCTCTGATATCAGAGGTAGTCTATTTTTCTGCTTAGATCGATGAGATATTTCTAGAATGTTGAATAAACCACATTTAATGAATAATTAAATAAAATTATTTATTTAATTTTTTTTTGAGACAGGGTCTCACTCTGTTGCCCAGGCTGAAGTGCAGTGGCCTGATCACAGCTCACTGCAACCCGAAACCTCTGGGCTCAAGCAATCCTTCTGCCTCAGCCCTCTGAATAGCTGAGACTAACATTTATTTTTGAATTTTTTGTAGAGAGAGAGTCTTGCTGTTTGCCCAGTTTGGTCTCAAACTCATGGCCTCAAATGATCCTCCTTCCTTGGCCTCCCAAAGCATTGAGATTACAGATGTGAGTCACACATCTGGTTTGAGCCACATTCTTAATTATTCACTATGTTCTTTGAATTAATTTCCAAAAATAGTTATATAATTCTTTAAGAACTCATCAGAACATTTTAACAAAGTTAAATTTCCCAAATTCAAGGAACCTTTACTTGTGCAAACTAAATTGCAAATAGAAAGAATGGTTATTGCAATTGTAAAAATAAAATAGATTCAGCATGTCTAGGGCATGCAGAATGTAAGACCTAACACCATAAAAACCCTAGAAGAAAACCTAAGCAATACCATTCAGGACATAGGAATGGGCAAAGGCTTCATGACTAACACACCAATTACAATGTTACAAAATTACAATGTTGAAAGTGATTTATTAGCCAAATTTAGTTATGTCTTAATGAAAATGACAGTTAATGCCTCATCAGCCTTAACTGAATTATCTACCTTCTAGATATGATAAAGCAAAAGACTCCTGTGTCCAGAAAGAACAAGAAGCAAATAAATGATTTGGGATCCCACTGACAGGTCTGCTGTGAAACTCAAGCGTTCATAAGCCTCTGTAACATATTGTGCCTTAATAACAATGCCAGTTTAATTAATCCTACTCATAATTTATTGATTTGTTAAATTCACTTTCTTGACAGGGTATTAACTAATCAATTTGAATCTATGGTACACAAATGCATACACACACAAAAACCTTCCTTTTTTCTTTTTCTTTTTTTTTTTTTAGATGGAGTCTCACTCTGTCGCCCAGGCTGGAGTGCAGTGGTATGATCTCAGCTCACTGCAAGCTCCACCTCCTGGGTTCACACCATTCTCCTGCCTCAGCCTCCCAAGTAGCTGGGACTACAGGTGCCCGCCACCATGCCTGGCTAATTTTTTGTATTTTTTTCTTTTTCTTAGTAGAGACGGGGTTTCACCTTGTTAGCCATGGTGGTCTCGATCTCCTGACCTCGTGATCCACCCGCCTCGGCCTCCCAAAGTGCTGGGATTTCAGGCGTGAGCCACCGCACCCGGCCCCTTTTTTCTTTTGATGGGTTACCTGCACGTACAGCATCTGTTCCTTTCCCTGCTTCACATTGTTGGGATTTCACACATCTAAGATTTACTGTTGTGTTTGCTTCCTTTAGGCAACAGTTTCACTCTAACTTCTACTTGTGAAAAAGGGTCTGGCTCTATAGAAAGAAGACCTTGAATATACTCATAATTTATATAAAAATATGGCATTAAAAGAGCCTGAGGGTATTCTCAAAGAGGAGAAGGGGAGGAAAACCCAAGACACGGGGAATTATTCCTTCAAATAAGCTTAGAGTTACAAGATTTGACATTGTGTACTTGTGGTTTCAACTTTTTACTAGCTGTATAACCCCAGGCCAATGTGGTAGGTGCCAAAAGCTAGTCCAGGTTTTGGATTGGCAAGCATGCAAGCTCAGAGTCCCTAAGGAGAGTTTACTTCCATCTATTAACAAGTTGGCAATAACATCAACAACAGGGCATAGAATCCCCCTAGGAAGAAGGGTTTGAGTTTATTCCCTTTTGTTCCTTAGAGACTTTTGCTGGAAGTCTCCAAAGCCCAAAAAATAAAAATTTGACTGGTCAAAAGCATCCACTGACCTTTAAATTTTTGAGGAGGGGATGATGGTGGTGCGAATATCGCACTCACAATTTCAAGGGCAAGACTCATCCCATTTTTATGTATGGTAACTCTTGCAGTGCTTTAGGGACTTCCACCCTTGAACGTGTCAGAGCTAATACAGGCATCAAAAATCTTTGATCAGTGAATTATTCTAACACTGTGGGAAGGTACACAAATGTAAATACAGATACACAAATATATACTGATTCAAAATGCTCTCATGATAAAACTGGGGGGAAATCCATAAGATTAAAAGCTGCAATTCAGCCAGGTGCAGTGGCTCACACCTGTAATCCCAGCACTTTGGGAGGCCGAGGTGGGCGGATCACCTGAGGTTGGGAGTTCGAGACCAGCCTGACCAACATGGAGAAACCCCCTCTCTACAAAAAATACAAAATTAGCTGGGTGTGGTGGCGCATGCCTGTAATCCCAGCTACTCGGGAGGCTGAGGCAGGAGAATCGCTTGAACTCAGGAGGAGGAGGTTGTGATGAGCCGAGATCATGCCATTGCACTCCAGGCTGGGTAACAAGAGTGAAACTCTATCTCAAAAAAAAAAAAAAAAAAAAAGAAAGCTACAATTCTCTGACATCTGTGCCTTTGGAAAATAGTCCCATCCAGGGCACCTTGCATTTAGAACTATGTCCTGGAATGACCAGCTCCATTGAATCTTAAAGGATTAAAGAAGACTGCTACCAGAACAGTGGCAGAATGAAAGGGGAATGAGAAGAGGACATAGCAGGCTTGCAGAAGGGAGTCAATCCCTCCTTCGGCCCCAGCATGCAAAGTGTCCATCATCACTATAGAGCAGAGAAGAGAAAATGTTGATGCTGGCAGAGACCCTTGATGCAGGATTTTGTGGTCACTTCAAAGAGTGAATGCAAAGCAAGTAAGCAAGCTGAAGCTGTGCAAAACAGCGTTCCAAAACACACCAAGCAGAAAATTCCAGTGCAGAGAATGTAAGTTAGAATGGTGCAGATCACAAGATCTTGCAGAATCTGCAAGAAGATAATTTCCTTTGATCAGTTGAAACCATAATGTGAAATCAGAACCAACTTAAAAATGTCATAGTTTTACAAACAATCAAAATGTATCTCCTCCTCTAGTGTGTGATTTGAAGTGAAACCTCTTTGTACTCTCCATCATGTCCTGTGTTGAAGCACTCTTAGTACCTGATTCTACATAGATACCTGTGCATGTTGGAGCTCATATGTGCATTAGACTTAAGTTACTGAAACTCAGAATTGCCCACCTTACAATGCAGTGATGTCCTGTAGCCCATAAAGATAAGAAGCAAGACTTAGACATCATTCAAAGCACTGCTTAACAATCTGCCATACCCAGCCAATCCTGATTAATTCCTTCTTGCATTTGTTCCATCCTGTCTCCTTTCTCTGAATTCCTGTTTCATTGCTTACAATTCCAAGATGTTCATTGGATCTATCCAGATTTGGCATTCACATGCTCCATAGGATTGCAATTCAGATCTCTTTTATGGACATGGTTTTCACTTCCTAGGTCTAGCATTAAACATTTTCTTGATGGGAATTTCCTGCTCTAGGTATAACTCTTAAGAAGTAAAACTCTCAGCAGAATTTCTTCTGGGACATACAGTAGAAAATTATAGGTAAGAATTCAGTAGAAATTATAGATAGTAATTATAGGGTTAGAAGGTGGACTGAACGTTCTTGTCTTCTCATAAAATAGGCCAAATACAAGAATAGATGATTTACATCTGTGCAATCAAATCAATTTACATAAAAGCATGAGCCATTGCCTATTAACAGATCAGCCAGATTAAAAAGATTGATGTATCCTAATATTTAGTGAGGCTTTGAGGAAATAGAAATCTCAAGTACATTAATGGGTATATAAATTGGTACAAACTTCCTTGAGGGTAGTTTAGAAATATGCAGTAGGGTTTTAAATATAGTTGTGGAAATAAACCAAGAACAACCAAACGAGCATGGACAAAGGCTATTTATTCAGAGTTTGCTATAGCAAGGGAGTCAGCACCATAATTTATGCTTTGGCAGAGACTCAAAGGCAGGCAGAAGAGTGGAAAGTTTTATAGCAGAAAACAGGGAAGGCTTCAGGTGTGCTGTGATGGGAGGCTGTTGGCCTGGGGAAGCTGTTGGTGGGCTGACTAGAGGTGGAGAATCCTATGTGATTGATTAAAGGTACATATCTGACTTTTCCTGGTGGGTCCTACATTAAAAATAGGGTCAAAAATTAGGGAACCTGTCAGTTATTAATCAAGTCATGGCCATTTGGGGCCAGTTGTTACAGGGGGTCTTATCTGGCTTCTTGGATAAGTTGCTAGTGTGGCCTGACTGACAGGTAGTAGGCTGGCTTCTTGGGTTGGTTCCTCTAGGAAATGAATAGTTTTCCTAGTACAGTTGCTGCAGATCGTGGGTTAGATTCTGTTTTTGTATGTGGTCTGGCCATCATCTGTTTGTATGTACAGACTTTTAGAATAATTGACTGGAGGAGGTAATTGAACAGTGATTTTATTAAAGAAAGTATTTGTTATTTCAGAAAACATAAAAGAGGTGAACTTTTTTTTTCAATCTACTGTTATACTAGACTTGCAAAAGACTGAAGCAACGGTTCTTGGTTTACACAGGGACAGACAGAGCTCTCTAAAAGTGAAGTTACAAAGGGAACCATCATCCCTTTGGTAAAACACAACATGATTCTTGCATAAACTGTCATTCTATGTGAAGTTTTAGAGTCCATCCCGATAAATTCCAGTGTCCACCAGCCATCAGGAACACAACTATGTTTTACTTGTAGTCAAATAAATGTAGGTGTATTAACTTGCATGCCATAGGCAATCATGGGATGTCTCAGCAAGGGAGTGTTAGGGCAGGCTTGTATACAGTTTGGGCTTCTGATTTGGGGTGAAAATAAGACATTAAGGAATGGAGACTCTAAGGAGATGAGGTTTAATTTGGAATTGGGTGCTGCCAGAAAGCACGGCTGACAACACTTTTCTAAACACTTTTTACTTAGGAGGAAGGAGCACTGAAGTAGGTCTTGAGGTGTCATCAATGGTAGTGCTCACACTGGCCAGGAAGAGAAATGTTTGGTTACTTAGTGGGAGCTTGGTATCCAGGTTTTATTTTTGTTCCAACAGTCATGGAGTGACCTGCTGATGCTGACATTCTGTGAAATTGCTCGTGTTCAGTAGGAAAACCCATGGCCTGGCTTCATGGTTCCGAAACGGTGTGTAGAGGCATCTCTGGGCTCCAAAGTACATTCTCAAGACCACCTTGGCATAATTTAAATTTTGAGGGGAAGATCAGCAATGTCTGCTGAGAATTCCGTTAAAACCATCACACTGTTTGGACCTAACTACTTAACATGTGGAGTGGTTACGTGCTTCTTTCGGCTTTTGGAGCACTATGAAAAACAAACAAACTCAAACAGGAAGGAAGCGATGAACTGAGCATACTTAAGAACCTCTGGCCTTGCTATCACCCAACAGGCCAGATACCGGGCCAGTTCTCAGGGCTGGGGAGTCCTTCCCCAATCCCTTTTTCTTATCCCCCAACACATAAAAGTTTGAAATTATGGGAACTGCTGTCTAGACCTGTGCTGTCTAGTATAATAGCATTTGCCACATGTTCTATTTAATGTAATGTAACTAAATAAAATTGTAAAAATCAGTTCTTTAATCACTATGGCCATATTTCAGATGCTCAACAGCCACATCTCGTGAGTGGCTGCCATATTCGACAGCACAGAGAGAGACCCTTTCCATCACTGCAGCGAGGGCCCCTGGTTCCTTTGCTCTGTGTTCAGAACCTGGTCCAAATTCTGTGGGTCCAAACACTTCTGCCGTAAGAGGATGCCCACGTAGAAGCTCTCTCTCTGCTCATTAAACTTTTCACATCCTCTGGCCAAAACATATGTTCCTAAGCAGGGAGGTTGCCAGGTTTTCTTCCCTTGTTCATAAGTGAAGGACTGGCAGGGATAACCCTCTCCAGATGGTACAAACAACACCTCGGTCTGAAATATTTACCTTTGTGTTATTTCAACAATGTCTCCAGTGTCACTCCCAGAACTAAAAGATGTCGACAACATAAACAGATGCTTGTTTTCACAGTTAGAACTACAATAACAATAATCAACAAGGAAGTAGTCACCTCCAAAAAAAAAAAAAAATCAGACAGATAAACTCATAAACTGATTGTCTCAACTTAACAGTCATTAAGGGATCAGAGACTTTAAAGTTCAGTACAGTATCAGAGCATCTTTTTAGGACAAGCAACTAAATTATTGGCTGTTTTGATACCAGACACCTGGGTTCCCGCTGAGGACTTCACGTTGACTTTGAGTGAGGCCGAGCTTCTCCTGCTCCCTTGGTAAAGTTGGGGCTATTGCAACACAGATTAGGATTCTGAGCTTAGATTTGGAATGAGACTGCCTACCCTTGACCCTCCACCTACTAAATCTGAGAATTTGGGAAAACCACTTAACTCTCTGTGTCTCAGTTTATTACTTCATAAATTGTGAGGAGGGAAAAAAAGAATAGCATAACCTAAACTCATAGGTTGTTTTGAGAACTTGATATTGGCTACATAAAATTTTGCTAGGTATATAGTGCTCACTTAGCAAATTTTAGCTATTAATATTACCACATATCAGGTACTGTTAGGTGATTTGACATTGTAATGTCATTTAAATGTCATCAGAACACTGTAAGATATTCATCTCAATTATGGATAAGGAAATAAACATCAGGAAATATAAATGATTCACCTCAAATCCTACAGGTTAGGTTGCAAAGCTGAGATGCTTTGAACTCTTCAACAATATTAGGTCTGTCTATAATATGCTGCCCCTACTAACAGTGACATTTTTATTTAAATACTCCATTTACCTGTAATAATTTGTGAAATGTTGTTCTTCCCTAGTATACTGTCCTCTTCACAAGAACAAAATTTATGTCTGTCTTGTTCAGTGTTCTGCCTGATGTTCCTAGAACACTGTGTCAAAAACATAGCTCTTAATAAGGATCTGTTGTGTGGATGAATCTATCGAATCCCATTTATATTTAATATTTCCTCTAACATGAGGTTTCTAAATGGCTCTCTCCTCATTGTACACTATCACCGAGATAATAATTTTACCAAGCCTCTTTCCATCATTGGTTCACAGGTCAGCTTAACTTTAATTTTTTTTGAATTGTTTTAAACAAAATACACAATTCTTTTGTGACTCGTACAAATAACTGACACATTGTTTCTCCATTTGATATCTCTAGTTTTCCAAAATCATTTTATTTTGGATGAAAAGGAGAAAAATGAAGAAAAACTAATTTTTTTTGTAGACTAAAGTTATTATTCAATTTTTGGAAAAATAATGTTTGTGTGAAGAAAAAGTGCTAAGTAGATTTAGATAAGATTTCCCAAGGAAAAGTGTCATTGATTTAAAATGAGTGAAATACTCAAAAGAAAAAATAAGCAGGCAGCATTTCACAGTGATAAAAAGCATGAGTGAGTGGTAGATTTGTAGTATGGAAGATCCTCAAGTAATCCAGGCTGAAGCTGGCTAATGCCTGGATTGGGGACTCGCCTGCAGAGATAAAGAATAAATAAATATGCTTGATCTTTAATAGAAAAATATATTTTATATATAGAGAAAATTCCAATCACCTTGAAAGTGACACTTTCTATATAATATTACGTTCCATTTTAATTCGAAATCTCAATTAAATTCCATATAAATTTAGTTGTTGCTAGGTTATTCTGCAATTAGTTGGCCTTTGACTTCTTTTATTAGAAATTACAGCTTCTTGCTTTATAGCTAATATGCCAAGCTACTAAATTCATCACCTATACGTAATAAGTGCAATTTAAGCATTTAAGAGGAACAATAGCAGCCAAGTGCTGATAATAGATGAAAGCATTTACCCACAAGTAATGTCAGCAGAAATGAAATGTCTCTACTGAAGGCACAAAAGCCTTACAGTAAAGCAAGTACTGAAGACACTCACCTTAAACAGCTGCGCAGACTCAAAGACATGCGGTATTCAGCAGTCAAGAAAAGCCTTTATTTCTCTCATTTATCTACAAACAAGTGTCTGTTACTGTATAAGGATTAAGAAGCTTTCTATTTTGGGGCAATGTAAAGCATCATTTTATCACAGTCTATAGTTGCACATTTCTTAATATTGAACAATTCTTTTATTCCTGAGATAAATCCTACTTGCATTAATCTTTTATTGTAATACTAGAGTTAATTTGCTAATATTTAATTGAATAATTTTTGCATTTGTGTTTCTAAGTTAGATTTTTTATAGAATGAGTTGAAAAAATTTGCTCTTCTTTTTAAGCATGCATGGACTGAATATTTGTCCTGTCACCCTGCTCCACACATTTACTTGTTGAAACCCTAATCCCCACTATACCTGTATTTGAAAGTAATTAGGTTTAATCAGGTCATAAGTGTGGGGTTGGGATCCAAGCAGACTGGCAACCTTAAATGAAGAGAGACCAGATAGCATTCTCTCTGTCTCTCTCTGCAGTTGACCATTGAGAAAAGCTCATGTGAGGACAAGTAGGTGACCTTCTATAGGCCAGAAAGATAGCTCTTACCAGAAACCACATCGGCTAGAACTTTGATCTCAGACTTCCCAGCTTATAAAACTGAGAAGTAAATTTCTATTGTATAACTCACTCAGTCTGTGTATTTTGCTATGACAGCCCTAGTGAACTAAGACAATATGTTTTAGAGTAATTTAAATAATATAGGAAATATTTACTCCTTAAAGGTTTGGTAGAATTTACCAGGGGAAAAAAGTTGCATTTATCAAGTTTTCAGGGGAAACTTGTAAAAATTGAAAATTAAGTTTTCAATTTGTAAGAAATATAAATATAAGGTAATTGTAATATATACTCTTCTAAGGAACCATTGATTTGATTTTTTTTATTTTGTAATAAAAACTTTTTTATTCCTTTGAGAAAGTTTCTTGCATCTTTAGTTCTGGCTTTGTTTCACTATTGTAATATTTATTCATACATTCTCTCACTTTCTCTAATCAGAATTAATGAGTGTTTAATTTATTCTTGTTTCAAAGATGAGTTTTTGATCAATACTGCTGTTTTTTAAAGTTTTAAATTTTATTACTTTATACTGAAATCTTTGACTCTATCTTACTTTTTATAATTGATTATTTTGTGTCTTTTTATGAAATAAATCTAGAAATGAATGACTAGTAATTTTATTTTCAGTATTTCCTGTTTTCTATTACAGGAATTTGATGTTATAAATGTTAGTACCTGAGGTTGTAAATATTTTCTTGTATTTTCTTCCATGAGTTCATAACTTGAATTCTCTGTGTTTTTTTGTTTTTGTTTTTGTTTTTGTGAGACAGAGTCTTGCTCTGTCACCCAGGCTGGAGTGCAGTGGTTCTATCTTGGCTCACTCCAACCTCTACCTCCTGGGTTCAAGCAATTCTCCCTGCCTTACCCTCCCAAATAGCTGGGATTACAGGCACCCACCACCAGGCCCGGCTGATTTTTGTATTTTTTAGTAGAGACGGGGTTTTGCAATGTTGGCCAGGCTGGTCTTGAACTCCTGACCTCAGATAATCCGCCTGCCTTGGCCTCTCAAAGTGCTGGGATTACAGGCGTGAGCCACAGCACCCTGCCGAATTCTATCACTTTTATTTAATCCTGAATAGACTATAATTTTCACTTTTTAAAAATTCAATAATTAGTTCAAAAGGTGTTTTCAAACTTCTCTTTATACTCTCCATGGAGATCATAACCTATGAATGTGATTGATTTGATTACTACTGTTTGGAATTTAGTAATTCTTTCATGGCTTAATAAATGTTTAATTTGCTTACATAGATCATGAATAATTGCCAACTTGGGATATTCAGTTTAGCATGCATAGTTTTGTGACTGTATTTATTAAAACAAAGTAGGTTACTCAAGCCTTTATGTCTTTCCTTCTCTTATTCTGGTTGCTATGCTGATTTTTGAGAAATATTTATTAAAATTTTGCACTATAGCTACAGATATAATTATTTCTAACATTTTGTGTATAAATATTTCAAAACCACATTGTGACCAGTATGGAGGTGCTGTACATATTTGGTCAGTGTGCCTTTTGTCAATGAAATATGCCCACTCTGTATTGTGCAGATCAGGAACTCACTCCTTCCTGCTCTTTCTGGGCTGGTTTTGGCTGATTTCTTCCAGTGAGAGCATTGGAGGTGAGAGGATGATTTTCCCTGTCCCCCTGTGTCAGGTGGCAATTTGACTGTGGCCCGAATGTCCTCTGTAGCCCTATCTCCCCTCTTGGAGAGACTTGTCCTGGTTCTCCCTTCTGTCTGGGGGTCCTGCAGCACTGCCTGACTCTTCCCTTCTCTCTGTAGCCTTCAGAGTGGGAGCAACCTCGTGTTGTTCATCTGTGCACTGTATCATCATCTTTATGCATCAAATTCCCTTTTCTATGTTATGTTGTCTTTGTTGAAATAGGAATAATGAATTCTATTTTCCTGATTAGACCCTAATACAAGCCCCTTAATCAAATAAAGGTTTGTGTATCATCTGATATGGTTTGGCTGTGTCCCCACCTGAATCTAATCTTGAATTGTAGTTCCCGTAATCCCCACATGTCCTGGGAGGGATCAGGTGGAGATAATTGAATCACGGGGGAGGTTTCCCCCATCCAGTTCTCATGATAGTGAGTTGTCATAAGATCTGATGATTTTATAAGATGCTTTTCCTCCTTTTGCTCTGCACTTCTCCTTGCTGCCGCCATGTAAAGGGGGATGTGTTTGCTTCCCCTTCCACAATGATTGTAAGTTTCCTAAGGCCTCCCCAGCCATGCTGAACTGTGAGTCAATTAAACCTCTTTCCTTTATAAATTACCCAGTCTTGGATATGTCTTTATTAGCAGCTTGAGAACAGACTAATACATCATCTGACCTAAGAAGTCCCGTGTCATGCAGTCCAAGATTGAAAGATTAGGCTTTTAAAATGTTTTCTAAAGGTAAAAATGCAGAGAAATGTGGGTGTTGATATGCCAGTGGGTACAAACTGTGGTGTGGTAAAAAGTATAAATGTGGAGATAAGCTTGATTCCAAATGTCAAAGTCAAAGTCTCAATTTTTCTGTTTTATTTTTTGGATGTGAAGCTATTTCCTATTTAAAATAACAGGAGCCTCCATTTCCAAAACTTCCTAATCTGGGAAGAAATTTCATGAAATATTGCCAAATTCCACCTGAGTATTTCCCTCAATCATGATAACAGGAATGGCCCTCACCAACCCGATCTAATAATGTAAGTCTGAGAGAATCAGATTTTTATTTTGGATAACACATCTTGAAATGTCAGCCTTTACCTGATTTTCAGACTCTCTTTAAATGGGAGAAAATGTAGATGTGTCTGTATTAATAGCTAAGTGCTATGATGGCGTTAGAGGTGCAGAGTGACAGCCCCTTCTCCACAGCTGACACTCTGGGTGGAAGCTCTCCCCTGGGCGAGTCAATAAGGAATGAAATCACGTCAGAGGACACAGTCCACGTGATGGAAAAAACAGAAGGATCAAGTGAGGAATCTCACATTTTATCTTTTGAGAAATGTAAATGTTAACCTAAGTACAGTTAACTCTTTTTATCCACACTGGGTCCAATTTTGCTTTTTAATTGTTTTCATGGTGAAAGAAAAATTCAACATGTTTAAATCCTTTAATTAGCCTTACTCACATGCACTTGTTTTTTTTTTTCCTTCCTCCTGTCTTTAGACCAGTAGTTTTTTGAATTCCATCTCTAATGACCTGTCGGATCAGAAGACTGGTAAACCTGGAGCCTCATCCCAAGAGGTGATGGTGTCTGGGTTTATTATGGATTGCAGGATGTAACTATCAGTCTGGAGGTAGGTTTAGCCCTGGCTCAGACAACTCAAAGCATCTGTAATGTCCTAATCCAATAAATTCTAATGTTTTCCTGGGCCACACAGTTCACTCGTCATGAACAGACATGTTCTGTCTCTATAATCACACCATGCCAACTGGTGATGACTTAGTAATATCTCCCCAGTGAACCATAACAAAATCATAGTTTCTAGCTTCTTATAAACCAGAAGAAATACAATAATGCATGTTATTATTAGCCTGACACTCTCATTTGTGGTTGCTGTGTCACTATGTTTCCCTGGTATTCTGAAAGACCGTGGAATAATCAGGTCTAATGAGTAATGAAAGACCTCTAATTTATGTGGGAAATTCTTGTCTTTGTGCAGCCCCTTATTTTTTTTCCTTTTGCTTACGTTAACCTCTCTGTAGCTTTGATTCATATAGGGTTCCTAGATCCTCACCTTGGAATAGGCTCTGGTTTTGTTTGTTTCTTTGTTGTTGTTGTTTGTTTTGTTTTGCTTTGCATAGTTGATTGAAGCCAAGCTTAGTATCTTCCCTAAAATATTTACTGATGTTTTTCTTCCCATCTCTGCTTTTTCTTCCTCCTCTCTCTCTACCTTTCTTCCTCTTTAAAATATTCCTGGGCACCCACCACGTGCCAGGAATTGTGTGTCAGGACTGGAGCTTCCACAGTAGGCAGAACAGATGCATTCCTGACAACCTAGTTGAGGAAACAAACATAAAATCACACAAATGAGAGATAGTAAGAGCAAGCATAGAGGGAAGATTTCATTTATACAATTTATATGAGGAAAGATACACATTAGGAAGAAAACGTGAGCTGGGAACTGCAGTATACATAGGAGAGAGCCAGGCAGGTAGAGGAAGAGTGTCCCTGACAGAAGGATCTAAAGTGCAAGGCTCTGAAGAGACAAATGATATGGCACCTTTGAAGAACTTAAAAGACTGACGTGGCCAAAGAATAGGTAAGGACATGGCTGTTTTTGTGAGATGATCCTGAGACAGTGGTGCTGGAGTCTCTCAGGATGTTGCAGGCCAAGTTAAGTATTTGGGGTCTTATATGTAAAGGCTGTTTTCCCTAGCAGAGGAGAAGTATAATTCAATTAAAATGAGGAAAGTCAGGAGGGGAATTCAGAAAGCCCTTGCAGGAAATTACAGCTTCCATAGAATTCCAAGTGGAATAGGGTGACAGCTGTGGACATAGAAAAAAAAGGAGGAGTAATAATGCATTTTGGAATTTTAGTTGATAATCACCTAGTTTGGATATAGGAAGAAAAGGATTAGAACAAACCAATGGTAATTACAAGGTTTTTACCATGAGCAACAGGTTTGATGGAATTAAAATTTAATGAGATACAGAAGATTGGCGGAGAATCAGATATTAAGAAAAACACCTGAAAGGGCACATGCTTTATCTGAGACTCCTGTGAGACATTCACGAAGGGAGATATCAAGTAGCTAGTTGGATAACAAGGAACAGAGTTCTCCAGGAGATGCCCATTTGGGCATTATCTGTGTTTGGGTGGAACGGGAAGCTAGTGGAGTGGATCAAAGCTCACAGGACAAGAGTGGATTTAGAAAGCATTCAGTGGTGGGCTTTAAGGAGCATTAACATTTCAGAGATTGGACAGTGGAGTGACAGACTGAGAAGTGAACAATTAGGTAAGAGAATGTGGTTTCATGGAAGAAAGAAGTGTTTCAAGAGAGCAGGAGTAGTCAAAAATGCTGAGTTCTACTGACAAGTAAGTAATGAATAAAGCAAGTCCATTGGATAGGCTGTAAGGGACATAACTGATGCTTTTACATGAGCAGTCACTTTCTCTCCTTTGCTCTCCAAGATGAGGTCAGCTCTCAGGGCTGCTGACCTGCATCACATCACAGGGGCCTTTTTCACCCACTCCCGAAAGTCACTGTTTTGCACCTTCATCTTTTCTGCTTGTCTCCCACTCCGGATCTGTTTCCCCTTCCTAGGACAGCGTTCCCACCTCCGCTTTTGTCTTTTGCCCGTGGCGTAAAACTCCCGCAGCTGCCCTGCTCTCCATCCTACCTATCTGTGTCTGCATGAGTCTTTGTATCCTCAGGCGTTCCCCTTGGCCTCTGCTCCCTTTCTTTTCTGGGAAATCAATTCAGTACTCACGGCCCTTTTCTGCTACAGTTTCTCTCTTTTAATTTACTTTCTGCTAGAACGATGCCGAAGCTACTCAACCCCCAAATACCTCCACTTGAATCTACCTCCTTTTTTTGGGGTGCCAACCCATACTTCCGTCATTTAACTGATGAAATTCTTGGGGATAGTCTCCCCTTATCTGCTGTTTAGCCTTCCGTGGTTTCAGTTACCCAGAGTCAATCGTCATCCAAAAATAAGTGAGTACAGTGCAGCAAGGTATTGAGAGAGAGAGGGAGAGAAGACCACATTCACATAACGTTTTTCTTTTTACAACATATTGCTATAATTGTTCTATTTTATTGTTATTGTTGTTAATCTCTTACTTTGTCTACTTTAATAAATTAAACTTGACCATAGGTACATATGTACAGGAAAAAACACAGTATATATAGGATATATTATCTGTGGTTTCAGGCATCCCCTGGGGGTCTTGGAAAGTATCCCCCCATAGACAAAGAGGAACTTCTGTATGTGCAGATACATGCCCCCTAATTCTTCATATGAACAGTTCTCATTTTTGAGCTCTATGACCCTTGGACTCCACCACAGCAGTGGTATCGCTCGCTCTGTTTCTGTTTTTACCACTAAATTCTAAGCTTCTTGAGGGCAGGTGACCACATTTTATTCATCTTCACATGCCATCATCCTCAAACAGTGCCTGATAGGGAAGTTGCTCAATCGTGATTTGATGAATGAATATGCTTTAGAATACTTTTGTGATTAAAAATATTATTCTTAATATAAAATATTGACTGTAATAAAGTACTGAATTCCATTGGTAAATGTAATTAGACATAGGCTCTCTAGGCTAAACCTGTAATACCCCTTAGAGAAAACGTGTGAACTGACTTCCAAATTAAGCCAATGCGTTAAAAGAACCAGAAGCCCTTTGCTGACCTCACAGTGATAGATGTCCAACTGATACACAATTAAAATCCTAGACTCTATTCTTAAAGAATTGTTGCAAAATCAGCTTTTGCCAAGAAGAGAGGGTTCTCCATTTCCCATCTCTTGGGATATTTTAAAAAACAATTGTTGCAAAGACTATTTAAACTAAACTGAGGATATTTAAAGTTATTTTTATATTTACATAATTCCACGTGCATGAGTGCTCATCAGGTGTTTATTTTTTAAAACTTATGTCACGTATGTTTTGCACACCATATTTCTGATGACATTCTTTTCATCTTAGATCTGAAGATTTAAATCATACTCAGCTTTGTCACCTGCTTGCTAATGCTTGGAAGGTGAGTAGAATTCTGTGAGATGGAAGACCATCTGGTTCCACAGGTTACATCCTGTCAATTATTTAAAAGGGAGACTATCATGGAAGAGAAAGCAACTTGGCCCATATATTCCCCTTTGCTCTCATCTGATGCTCCTGCTTTGAGTGCTAAGTATTGAATTTAGCATCGTGTGATGTAAACACAAGCAATCAATATGGTTGCTGCATTTCTACCTGAAAAGAAGTGCTGTTATCAGATTTACACTTTTGCTAACATAGTCAATTATTTTGCAACACTTTGTGGTGAAAACAGGTTGATATATGACTTACAAAAACATGATAGATCTCTTGTTTAAAATAAAAAGTTTTAATAGTGATTAGCTCTAAATGTACAAATTATATAAGACTGACAAAAAGTAGAAAAAGTTTAATGTTACTTGATTATTAGAAGTTATTATACTGATTTTTTCATGGATATAGCTAAAGAAAATACCAAAACACATATTTGAACGTAGGCAAATCTTCTATATGTATTTGAAAAAATTTATTCAGAGGGGAAATTTTGTTTCTTCTGTTTTCTACATCAAAACAGACAGATATTGTAAAGACTGCCATATGAGTTACAATTACTTGTGTCTGTTTTTAACATTAACACATGGTACTTTTTTCCAAAATAAGAAGTAACCATTTCGTAAGAGAACTTGGAAGACACACCCAGCAGAGCCTCATAAATTATTTAGAATCTGATAAAACATTATTTTCTCCGATTACAAGAAAGTTCTCCTCCTGATATGTATGGGCTCAAGACCACTTCATTCTGTGTTATGGGGAGTGTGCCGAGCCTTGCGTTGGGAGATCCATATTTGTGTACTGCTCCCATTTCTGCCACTATATAATTTTGGCAAATTATTTCTCCGTTTTGAATCTCATCAAGTATTATGAACTAGATGATAGTTTATGCCTCTAAAATAAGGGCATGAACTATCATCTAAATTTTCTTCCTTTTCTAGATTACGGTAGTGTAAAATAACACAAAGGTGGGCAGGTCTTAGGCAAGATTTTACAGCAACTCTAATAAAATCAATGTTATAGTGAAAAGCATCAGTTTTATAAAAGACCTCTTTGTGTTTAACAGGATGTTGAGGGTGGTGTTCCTCTTTCCTCAGAATTAGCATCTAGAATCAAAACTGGAGAAATAGAAGGCATTTAGTATTCCTATATCCTTAAGAGAGCTAAAAAAATGGGGCCAGCTACTCCTTAAAGCTCATTCAGAGGCAGCCACAGGCACTGAAAACACATCCTTATGGGCAGAGAACTTGAGGGAAGGAGAGAGAGCTGAGTGAGCCTTAGGACTCCTTGAACATTGAACTCATTGGAGTAGAGAGTAGAAAGGAGCTTACCAGGGGCTGGGGGCCCCAGGGGTGAGGAGATATTGGTCAAAGGGTACAAAATTTCAGTTAGGAGGACTAAGTTCAAGAGATCTCTTGTACAACATGGTGACTATAGCTAATAAGAATGTGTTGCATTCTTAAAAATTGCCAAGATAATAGATTTTACATGTTCTCACCACAAAAATGATACATGTGAGGTAACACATGTTAATTAGCTCAATTTAGCTATTTCACAATGTATACATATTTCAAAACAACATGCTGTACATGACATATATTTAATAGAAATATATATAATAATGTGTATATATGTATACATAAAATTTGTCAATTAAAAATAAATATATGCAGAGAGAAGGTTGCTTAGGAATGCATTTTCCTCTCCTAGCTTTAGGGGGAAGAAGAAAGAATATTTTGAACCACACCAGGAGAATTACCCTAGAGAATAAGTTCACCTGCCAAAATGGGAGGCTGGCATCTTTTTGCTCTATGAGAAGGCTGCTGAGCTAACAGGTCTGCCTTGGCATAAATGTCTAGAAGAGCATGTGTCTCCTGGAGTATGGGGACATTTGTGTTTCCATAAATTGGCAGCTGCTTCTGGTTAGAGACTTCTGAAAGTTCTGGAATACTGGAATACTGGCATAGGCCAAAAGAGGAAGATGAAAATGAGCCGTGGAACATTGTACCTGGGAAGAAGATGGGACATTACTCTCTGCATGCCCTGGAGCTTTTGGAAGACGTATAAGAGGATCTTAGTTTCCATAGCTCCACATGAAAGAGCAAGCAGGGCTGCTGATGTCCACTGTGGGCTCCAAGTGAGGGACTGGCCCATGGGCAGGAGGTGAGGGAGACTTACTTGCTTTTCTCTGAGCTGGTCCGCAGCAGCAGAGGAGACTGGGGTGAGCCTCACTCCAGAATACTTGTAGAGTATGTGACACCAGTTCCCAACCTTGGCTCCATAAAAATTACCTGTGAACCTTTTAAAATACACATAAGAAATTCTTACTGAATTGAACTGGGATGAGATGCCACGTATCAGGATTCTGTAAAAGCTCCCCCAATGATTCAAGATGAAGTCCAGGTTGAAGACCGGTGATATGCAGGAAATGTGTCCTGTGATTTGGAACCACATTCCATTTGTCAAGCAAAACACTACGGCCACATAATGGAGATCTACTTCCATATGAACCAGTGGATTTCACTCTGCTTAATGGTAAGACATGACATGGCTAACCCTGGCTATCTGTGCTGCTAATGTCCTAATCTTGCTTGAGATTTTGACTGCAAATGTAAGGAACCAGCCATATACAGATAGGCTGTTTGCGGAAAGGTCTCTTGAGACAATCTGAGCTGACTTGCTTATCTTGCAGAAAAATATATTAGGGCCCAGAAATTATTTAAATAAAGTCCTCAAATATGGTAATTTTAGAAAAAGGACAACTGAAACCTGTGTCTGCCCACTACTCCCACTACTAGCACCGACGTTTTGATTTTTATGGTTATTTATGAAATAAGGTGTGTGCCTTTTGTGGAAACAAATAGAGCACATCCTACAAGGCTGTCAGAGAGCTGGGAGGCAAGGAGCCTGGATTTTTATCATTTCTTTGTAGTTGCCTCTGGGACTCTGGGTAAATGCACGCCTTACTTGGTATAAAATAGGCAAAGTAATAGCATGGTAATACCTGTTATCATTTGTGCCACGTGTCTGAGCACCTGAAGGTAAAACAACACCATCGTCAGAAACAATTCAGTGGGTAGAGTCACTCAGAAAGAGAGTTAGAGGAATTTTTATCTGCTTTTGAAAATGTCTTAAGGAGAAGAAGACAAAGCTTTGAAGGCATTAATAATTTAAGTATTGGGATGATGTCCAGGGACTTTTTGCTGTGATTCACATCCTGGGTAGGAAAAGGTGATGAAAGTTGTAGGAATGTCATCCAAGCACCTGGTTGATTTGATCATAGAGAAGAAAGAAGTGGCTATTGGAGAAAAAAGTGCAGTAGAAACAGTGAAGGAAACAGTATAAAAACTGTGAATATTGTTCAGCTTTAAAGTGTATTATGATTTAAGTAGTACAGCTGGTTTGGAGATCTTTGGGTGAACAAAGATGTGAAATGACAGCATGTCCGAGTTGGGTCTGAGTATGGTACTAAATGGAGGCTGTAATGTCACCGGCTGAGAGAGGTGAATGGCACACACCTGCTCCAAATGTGACACGAGAAGCCTTGGGGTGGTTTATAGTGTGTTTTTGAGCTGATGTGTTAAGGTGTGGATTGTTGGGACAGGAAAGTGCATGGAGAAAGAACATTATCTGGGCAGATTTATGGGGAAAAAAGTGTACCAGGAAGCCAGCTTCCTGAAGGCCGGTTGCAACATCTGGCTCAGAGCAATTGGGAAACAGCAGGAGGAAGCAATGGGCATCATATTTCAGTTTTCATGGCAGAAGAACTAAAATAAAGATGCAGAGCAGTGGTGTTCTGGGTTTAGAGAAAATAAACACAGAACAATTTGGGCAAGGGAAAAAAATGTTAACTTTCGGACCCAGAAACGATCTACTTTAGTGTATCAATTTAACTGTTTGGTGTTTTCAATTTATTTTAAATTAATTAACGGAAGTCATCGTAAATCAGACAACTAATGCACTTTCATCTTACACTGTGAACCATCATATCCAGCTGTGGATGGGTATTGGAGATTAAGAGACAGGATGTGTGATCTGTGCAGAGGGGCTCCACAGCTGCCTCTTGGATGGCCCATTAGGTCCAACTCAATTTTTTTGGGGTGAATTTCTTCATTCTCTAGTTATTGGTCCACACAGAGAAATTATTAACCCCAATGACACTTTAATTAAAGATTTATTTTCCCTTTAATCCTGTGGGGCTCCTTTTGGCACCAAGATCCTAACTTTTGTCTCCACCACCTTATGTATAGTGAGCTGACTGTAATATGCATTATTTTTGATATAAGAATGTTTTGTAACATGTTTGTTTCTTCTCCAAATGCTACAAACTAATTTTAACATCATGGAATATTGGCTTCTGAAGTAGCAGTTCTCTCTTTGAACTAATGCTAATGCAGTTTATGAATTTCATGGTACTACAATCCTTCACAGGCTTTTCTTTACTATAAATAAAATATTCTAAACAAGAGCCAAATATTTTACTAGACAAATTCTATTACCAAAAAAAAGACACAAAGCTCTGGTATGAATGCATTAGTTAAATATACACGAAATAGATGGAATTGCCTAAGAATGCGCAAATTCAAACAAAAAGGTGGATTCTGATTGCAAAATAACTTTTTTTTTTTTTTTTAGTGGAAGAGAAAGCAATGTAAAAAGCATGAGTCACATTTTATATTCGAACACTCCTTAGTAGTGGCTTTCTTTTCAGTCTCACGATAAACAGCTTGTCTATGATTCTCTTTCTTCCTTTAGTAACTAGAGACAAAAGTGCTTCAGCAATGGAGCTGACAAAGATTCCAGTTACTCTCTCCTATGTGTCTGCGCTGTGCACATGTTTTGTGTCACTGTTACTGTGGGACATCAGTGTTGATCTTTATAGCACGTATTTCGGAGTAACCCTGAGAGCAGTATGCATGCAATTTCTGATGCAGAACAGGTGAACACAGAAGAAAGCACACAGGAATTATGATGACTTAGACTTAGATGTTACTTAGATATAAAATGTATGACAGAATGTTGGTAGATCCAAAATTTGCTCAGCCAAAAAAAGTTGCAAATTTTGCCATGACACACTGTCCTTAAAGCCTTATCTTCATAACTGGGCACGAATAAATTTAAGAACCCTTTGTTCTGAGCAAATAATCACCATTTGTTAAAATAATATTCTTGATCAAAAATCTCATGTTTTCATTATACATTAATCTATTCATATTCTTGGGATAAAGCTTCTTAATGCAATTATGAAAGCAATGTAGTAACATTTAAAGAATTATTTAATTTTCTTATTTCTAATGTTTGTAGGTACATAGTAGGTGTACATATTTATGGGTTACATGAGTTTTATTTTTTAAAAAATTTTAGGTCCATAGTAGCTGTATATATTTATAGGATTTCATGAGATATTTTCATACAGTCACGCAATGCATAGTAGTCACAACAGGGTAAATGAGGTATCCATCACCTTAAGCTTTTATCCTTTGTGTTAAAAACAATCCAATTATAGTCTTAATTGTTTTAAAATGTATAATGAGATTATTTTTTACTATACAAAATAAAAATAATTTCATCATATATTTTAAAATAATTAAATTATTTTAATAAAATATAAAGATAATGAAATTATTTTTTACTAGCCCCTGTTGTGCTAGCAAATATTAGGTCTTATTTTTCTATCTCTTTGGTAGCCATTACTACCACCTCCACCTTCCTGACAACCCTTTCCAGCGTCTGGCAACCATCCCTCTACTTTCTGTCTCCAAGAGGTTGATTGTTTTGATTTCTAGATCCCACAGATAAGTGAGAACATGTGACGTTTGTCTCTCTGTGCCTGGCTTATTTCACTTAACATAATGACTTCCAGTTCCATCCGTGTTGTTGCAAATGACAGGATCTCATTTATTTTTATGGCTGAATAGTAATCCATTGTGTATATAAGTACTACATTTTCTTTATCCATTCATCTATTGATGGACATTCAGGTTGCTTCTAAATCTTAGCTACTGTGAATAGTGCTGCAATAAATGTGGGAGTGTAGACAGCTCTTCAATATACTGATTTTGTTTTTTTTTTAAGTATATACCTAGGAGAGGGATCGCTGGATCATATGCTAGCTCTATTTTTAGTTTTTCTTGAGAAGCCTCCAAACTGTTCTCCATAGTGGTTGTAAAAATTTACATTCCCAACAAAAGTGTACCAGGGTTTCCTTTTCTCCATTTCTCCACATCCTCTTCAGCATTTGTTATCCCCTGACTTTTGGATAAAAGCCATTTTAACTGGGGTGAGATGATATCTCACTGTCATTTTAATGTATATTTCTCTGATGATCAGTGACATTGAACACCTTTTCCTATACCTGTTGGCCATTTGTATGTCTTCTTTTGAGAAGTGTCTATTCAGATTTTTGCCCATTTTTAAGTCATATTATTCAATTTTTTCATATAGAGCTGTTTGAGCTCCTTATATATTCTGGTTATTAATCCCTTGTCAGATTGATAGTTTGCAAATATTTTCATCCATTCTGCGGACTGTCTCTTCACTTTGGATTTTTTCATTTGCTGTGCAGAAACCTTTTAACTTGATGTCATCCCATTTGTCCTTTTTGCTTTGTTTGCTTGTGCCTGTGGGGTATTGCTCAAGAAGTCTTCACCCACTCTAATGTCCTGGAGAGTTTCCCCAGTGTTTTTTAAAGAATAATTTTAAAAATAATCAGGAGCATTGGAGAACTTCAAGAAATTTGAGTAATGTATAAGGTTTACTGCCGATTATATATTTGTAACTTAGGAAGGAAATATTTATAAATGAGAACTCGAAGAATGTTAATTATATAGAGTTCCATAGTTAGCAAAATGTATGTTGGTTATTAATATGCAAGTCTCTTAATTTTAAGTTCAATGATTTCTGTAATAGAGCTATAACAGATCTATAGCATTCAAAATTATTTTTTAAATGTAAAAAATTTCAATCTTCTCATTTTATGTATATATAAAAGTAATATTTCTGTAGGGCTTTAAACATACATACTTCAGAATACTTTCATAAACATGACTTCATTTTTATCTTTACAACAGTTTTGTGGGTTGAGTGTTTTATTATTATTATCAACATAAAAATAAGCAAACCAAGGCCCAGTGACTTGCCCAGCTCATGCAGCCTTTTCTGGGAAGTCCGATGCCAGAAAATGATTATACAATAAAGCTGAGTTGTGCAAACATTAGCCTTTTAGTATCATAATAGCTTATGTTTTATAATCCTGCTCTATTTCAATTGGCTGTGCAATTGATTCTAAATTTAGTTTCCTAGTTGGACTAAATGCCATAAGTATATTTTTCAAATCTATAAATTATTTTTCAATTTCAACATGCAACTCTATGATTTCACATAATTGTCCAAGGCCATTGCCATTTTGGCAGAGACAGGTGGCATAAAATGGAGCAGGACTCTTCAATGTCCCAGTAATGGCCATTGATTAGCCTTTTAAAACTAAATATTATCTTTGAAAAAATAAAAACAAGCCTCGTATTTAAATATTTTCTAATACACATGGAAAAAAGCAATCTTCCAAAGGAAAGCAGCCAGAACCAAGTATGACTTTGAATTATTGTGCATGCTCCTGCGTATGCTGGCTTTCTACCATTTGAAAATGATTGTTATCTAGTCATGAGATTCTCAACCAAGTTCTACATCTACAGAGAGATGGGAGCCATGGGAA
The DNA here is from genome assembly GCF_028885655.2 of Pongo abelii. NCBI lineage: Eukaryota > Metazoa > Chordata > Mammalia > Primates > Hominidae > Pongo > Pongo abelii. Next base: position 88,732,955 of record NC_072002.2, on the reverse strand, counting down.
GAGCCATCTGCTCCTGTAATGGTGAGAGGTTCCTTCAGAGAGCACGGTTTGGGGAAGCCAAATTGTTTGTGTTTCTTCCGTTCCAATCACCCTGGTTAGGTCTCTGCCAGCATGCCTTTCTTTATCGTACCCCTTCCTTACTTCTGTGACTTCCAATAGAAAAATGGCAACAGCCGTTGGAATAATGCACTACTAGATGCATTTTTCTTTTGAATTCTTCTTGAAAACAAATATGCTGTAACTAGGAGAGAAAGGAACAAATTAGGAGTTTGTTCAATAAAAACATTTCTCAGAGTGGGATCGTCTGATGATTTGTACCAGAATTCTCTAAGGGTAGGCCAGGAATCTTTATTCTTAACAAGGTCACCTTGTTTACATCAAAGTTGTTTCATCATCAGTGGCATAGAACAGTGTTCCAAACATTTTAAAAGAATCGTATGTTCTGACTGGGCACAGGGGCTCACGCCTGTAATCCCAGCACTTTGGGAGGCTGAGGCAAGTGGATCATGAGGTCAGGAGATCGAGAATGTCTTGGTCAATATGGTCAAACCCTGTCTCTACTAAAATACAAAAAATTAGCTGGACATGGTGGCATGTGCCTGTAGTCCCAGCTACTTGAGAGGCTGAGGCAAGGGAACTGCTTGAACCCGGGAGGCAGAGGTTGCAGTGAGCTGAGATTGCATCACTGCACTCCAGCCTGGTCACAGAGCAAGACTCTGTCTCAAAAAAAAAAAAAAAAAAAATCATATGTTCCTTTTGATTATACATTTAAAAATATTTACAAATGATATGAATATAGGATGATAATAATGTTAGCAAACCACAAATGGCACTTGTAGATATTTAACATAAAGATTTAACAAAATTTTGTAAGGATTGCCAAAAAATAGATATTTGTCTTCATGCTCTGTGTGCCTATTTTTAGTAATCACAGCACAGGCTCTGTGTGATAAATGTGATGATTCCTACAATCATAAGATAATAGTAACTCACAGCATAATATACACTTAGGGCCCTATTATTGTTTATAATCTTGGGTGTAAATCCATGTTTCTATTAGTGATAATAAGTGTTTGGTTGATTCTGTAGCAGATCTGATGAAGACAAGATTGCCACTTAGTTTAATGTGGAGCTGATGAAGTTTCTCATTAACTGTAGTGGATCAAGTTCTGTCTTTTTTATGTCATAACATCTGTAATAACCAATCCAAACAGTGCCCAGATTTTGGAATGGATACCATATTGGTGGGAGTAGGCTCTGGTCTGTGAGCTGCACGTGTCCCTCCTGGTGGAGGATCCATCAGCCCTGCCTGGGCATCCACTTTTAGCCTTACATTTTATGGTTTCTTTTCAGAAATCTTTTAGTCTTACCTTTTATGATTCCTTTTCAGGAATCTTCTATAACTAATAATTGCTTTGTAGGGATTGATTTGGCTGAAATTAAATTGCACAACTTAAATCCTCTTACATGGATGCACCTAAACTGTAAACTTCAAGGAAACAGATAAGTGCAGCAACAGAGCCAGTGAGCAGCCCCTTGCCGTGGGCACTCACATTCTTCCCTTGGAACATGCTACACCAGGAGTGGTCTGAACCCAGGTGACACATGAACCAAGTGGATGTGCCCTAGTCAAACTGTGCTTCATGTAGTAGTGAAGCTTCCTGGGTACCTTACGCTTCAGATGAAATGAGTAGAGGGTTAATATTTCTTCCCTGTATCTCTGTGGGTCACCTTGAGAGTTTTGCTCTGAACTGTGTAAATCACCTGCACACTTTGGAGATCATCATGCCTAGGAGATAAAGAAATTGGATCAGTCACATCGATTTTGCTGTTTAAATAATTTTTACTCTATATGTAATGTTGTACTTTTGGGGTACACGTAATATTTTGTTACATTCCTAAAAGGCATAGCGATCTGGTTGCACGTGCCTGTAGTCCAAGCTACTTGGAGGCTGAGGCAGGAGAAATGCTTGAATCTGGGAGGCAGAGGTTGCAGTGAACCAAGATCCAAGATCGCACCACTGCACTCCAGCCTAGGTGACAGAGTGAGACTCTATCTCAAAAACAAAACAAAACAAAAAAAAGTGTAGTGATCAAATAGGGTAGTTGGAATATCCATCCCCCTCGAACATTTATTATTTCTTTGTATGGAGAACATTCCAAATTTTTCTTCCAGTTATTTTGAAATTTACAAAGGAGGGGTTTCATTGGCAAAGAAAGAAAATTAAGATTTACTGGGAATATCTGAGAGAGAGAGAAACAATAATAGAAACCACATCCAAGGTGGGCAAAGAAAAGTTGGATATTTTCTTTCTTCCACTCTTCAACTATAAGAAATTCAATATCTTTTCTTTACGTAGCCTGGAGGCATAAACTGACGTGCATTTAAATTAAAAATCTGCAACATACTTATCAAGCATCTTAAAACAGTGATGCTGCATTGGTGTTTATTTTTAAGTTTAAATGTGTCTAAAATATTGTATGAACTGTACATTAAGTAGGAAATTACTAATTTAAAAAGAGCAGGCAGATGTTTTATTAGAACTACAAATAAACAGCTATATACTTTTTTTGATTGTGCTTCAAATGCTATTATCTGGATTCCTAACCAGTGAACAGACTCTAAAACATAATATTCCCATGAAAGGAATGCAGGAAGTTGTACTTAATCTTCTTTGTGGTTTTAAAGGCAACAAAGATAGTAAAAAGGAGTATCAATGATTAAGATGAAATAACTGACTATCTGACTACTTATAAAGAATTTGCTGTGAATATATTGATAATTCAGCAGGGAAGAGTATATACTTTCTTTGTAAATGATAATTTATAAAGTACAGACCAATATTTTGGGGAGATAAATTGTTTTAATGTGTAAATTGTGCAATATACAAGCCTTTCTGTGCTCAAATTGGCTGTTTAAATAGGTAACACATTTATCAACTTGTGATACATCTAAATTCCCATTATAAAATATATTTCCCATTTATCTTCATGGCAATTTTCATGCTAATTAGTATTTTTTGCATTTTTACAATATGCATAAATTAACATAAATGTCTGGCTATATGTCTAGAGTATATGTGAAAACGTTTTAAAAGCTAAGAATAATTTGCAGAGTTTAGTGTTGAAGTAAGAAAGGCTATTAAATATTTGTAAAAATCTCATTTCTGTAATGCACTTTTTTATATAAAGTTTATTCAATGGATTTTTGACTGCAGTTTTTTTGCAGATTATTAATGATGTTTATTAAAATTCCTGAGAAATGTATTATAAAAATATGACACTGGAAGACCTCTACCATTTTGATCCTCTGTAAAATTGTATGCTGAGCATTTCTATGTAATTTGAGTTCCCTTGTGTAAATGTAAATTTATATAAAAAATCCAGACCTTCATGTTTCCTTAATTCTATAAAATAGATAAGCGTCTAGATTTTAAAATTAGTGAAAAATATTCAAGAACAATTGATTGGCACAACTGCCTAGGAATACAGAGCTTGGTATCAAGGAGGCATCTTGGCATTGTTCAGACACGTACTCCACATTCTTCCTGGGTGTTTGGTTTTCAAAGCAGTCTCATTACACTGAAGAACTCACCTTCAACACAGGGGGTACTGCTTTTTCCTTAGACAAATGCCCAAGACATACCTGAAATTTGGCAAAGGAAAGAACACAAATTAGAAGCACAGACAGATATATCAGCTGGTATGGAACTTGTTAGTGTGCTGCGGGATTTTCTTATTCTCCATTCCCCTTGTGTGTCTTAGGGAAAATCTTGATCAGTTTACCTGCTTCCTGCTGTGATTTGAGCAGGCCTTGGATTAGGATCCAAATTATAGCCATACCATCTGCTGTTCCTGAGCTGTTTTTAACAGGAAACACTTTCATTAGTCTAATATATTCATTATTTCCAGGTATTGCTAAAAAGTTGCGAGCTATCATATAATCAATATTCATTTGTACATTTTATAGGTTTACATATTTTATGTTTTAAATTTATTTACATGTATGTATCTTTATATTATGTTTTATATTCATTTACACATTTTATATAAATACTCACCTTCTTTCCTCAGCTCTTTGAAGTGTATACTTACAATGGATTATGTTGAGAGAGCTTCCAATATTTTCTCAGCCCTATGGGTAAATATCAGGGTCAGGGAAGGAAAGTAATATTTACTAGAGTGTGATACAGTGTTAGGTATATTCTGTATATCACATCTTTATACCTTACACTAACCCTCTGAAGTAGGTACATTTATCTTCATTTTGACAAATAAGGAGATAGGGATATTAAGTAGCAGGCCTAGTAGAAGCAAGCTCTCAAAGCTAGTGAGTGGCAATGCTGGTGTCTCAGCTGGGTTTATTTTACTTCAAGGCCTGAGGCCTTTTTATTATATAAAGTTATCCCCTTTAATATATCTGCTTAGGAGGTATTTGACTCATTTTAAAGAGAATTTAAGTGCATCCCAGTCATTTTTTAGAAGGTTGTTACTTGTTACTCTAAATTTCTGACACCTAAATTTCTAAGTTTTGAATCTGAACTAAGGGATGTTGACTACACATTATAAGCATGAATGATGGTTAAATTTTAAGTTATTGTTGTTTCTTGTGGTGGTTGTAGTAGGAGTGTGTGTGTGTGTGTGTCTGTGTATTTGTTTGAATGTTCAAAGCATTTGACAAGCGTGTTTGAATTTATTCTAAGAAAAAATCATATTAGTTATCCATTTCTGTGGGATAAATGACTCCAAAACCTGACCCAAAACCACTAGCATTTTGTTGCCCACAGTTCTTAGTTGACAAATTAGTGTGGGCTCAAGAGGATCTATTTCTTGCTCCCTGTAGAGTGGTCCAGGCTCACTGTCGTCAGTTAGGGTCTAAAGGAGGTGTAGCTGTTTCTGGAGAGTGTCACTGATACTTGGGGCCTAACGTTGACATCTGAAATGGCTGAGACTGATGGAATGTCTCCCCTAAGAGGCCTGTTTTTCTACTTGGTGTGTCATCTTCATGGAACCCAGCCTGGACTGTTCACACAATGGCAGACAGCATTAACAGAGGGTGAAATTATAAACTGGAAGACCCTTTGTGTCCAATGCTTGTCAGTCACACAATATCACTCATGCTATGTTCTGCTTGTCACAGGGCCAGCCCACAGTCAAGGGATGGGGAAAGAGACCTCATTTTCTCACAAAAGGAGATGCAAAAAGCTCATCATTTGTAACTCACCATGAATATAGAACACAATGATTGTAATAAATGTTATAATACCCAAACAACCCAAAAGAATCAAAATGTTCTTAGTTTGAAATAAAATGAGTCCTATATTTTCCCCATCCAAATACAATATATACATTTTTACTATGTATGACATTCATCTGTTCAGGTAACCTCTTCTAACATAAATGTTCAGTTAGAGAAGTTATCTGATATTCAGTGCTTAGCTGGAGTCAGAACTGATCAAATTTGACATTGACTGTTGAAAGGAGTACAATTTATTTCCTCTCCATGTGTAAATAAGGAGATTGACATATCAGCTGGGGTCATGGCACCTTTTTCTGTTTATCTGGCTACCTGATAAGTAAGAAGAGGTTCATTGAGAAGGTATATTATTTATTTATACTGATACACAATGCATGAAACCTAGCTAGGCTTATTTTTGCTTAAATCAGGTAAATAAATAATGTCTGATTCTGGATACAATTCCAGTGTGAACCACAGATTCTATCAAGCAGATTATTACTATGTAGTCAGCACCTAATGCAATGCTTGAAGTCTGCAGCTGAGAAACTAGAAAAAAATGACATCGAGAAATCAATATTCTTTTGGAAAAGCAGCCAATCAAAAGCAAAATATTGAATTAGATGATAAAATGCTTCATGTGCTGTTTTTATATGTTTATTTTTAAAGAAAAATCAACCAATTACTCTAAAAGTATTTTTTTAAATTTTAATACACTAGTATGGTATGCTATGGTATATTTCTTACTTTTTAGAAATATAAATTTATGGTCACTGGAACACGTAAATCAACCTTTCTAGTAAGTTGAGAGGGAAAACAGGATAATACACCATTTTGAGATGGCAGCAAGCTTTGGTGAAATGAACACAGCACAGAGAACTAGGAGAAGTAAAATTCCAACCAATATCCATTAAATTACTTCTTTCTCTAACCTTGTTTTCCGTGTATGTAAAATTTATATTATATAATGATTGAGGGAGAGACTTCTGGCTATCAAGGGATAAAGTGGTAGGTTAATTCTCTTTACACAAAAAAGAACAAAAACATATTCAATTGTCAGATACAACAATTTCGGGGTTCTGTAAATTGACTGAAGACAGACAGCAAATTGATCATCTTTCTTCTTGAAAAAATATCCATGGTAGAGATTTGAGTAAGAACAGTAGTAGTCTATTGTCTTTCTGCCTGAGATTGTTTCCCCATTATCCACAGATCAGTAAGTGAAAAAAAGTTTCACCAGCATAAGTTCAGCCAGAAAAGCAGCAGCTTTGCAGGCAAAGGGAGCTGACTCGGTTTGGAGCAAGGAAATAAACTTGGTGGCACTGTTAACTAAAAAATGGGTAATACTGCTGAAAACAAGCAGGGAAAACCCACGACTTTGCTAACCTGAGACTGTAGTATCTATTGGGGTAAATGATACACTACCCAAAAATAGAATGTGGAAGATTCTGGAAATGAGAGAGCCGTGGAAGGGCCGGTTAGGCTCTTTATACATCACAAACGAATGTGCTTGAAAGGAGAGGGCCGGGTGAAAAATGAAAGCCAAGGGAGACTTGAAAAATGATTGCACCTTGAATCCACTCTATGCCCTCCACACAGATTGGTAAGTAAAGGGTGTAATCCTTATAGTTAGAAGTGTTTGAGCACAGCGTGTGCCCAAATCATTGGCTGAGCTCTAAATTATGATATATAGAAACAGTCACTAGGAAGCTAAGGTAAGAAAATAAAGATTGAAAAACAGAGTCTTCAGTAGCCACATACTCAAGGGAGCAAGGGAGAAAGATTCCACAGAGGAGGAAAAGAAGAAGGAAAAAACCCCACAAATCTCAGAAAAATAAAGATAAATATTGAGTATTATGTATTAAGTAAAATGTTTAGCTTTCAACACAAATATTTGAGATGTGCTGAAAATCAGGCAAGCATTTATTAGTACAACTATGTACAAATTAAAAGAAACTATAGTTAAATGTTAAATAAAATATAATCAATAAAAAGTAAATATGAAATCAATAAATGTGAACGCTCAACAGAAAAGGAGAAACTGTCAAAAAGAAATAAATAGAAGCTCTAGAGTTGAAAAATACAATTAAAGTTAAAAAATCACAAGGGAGGCTCAACAGCAAACTTGGGATGGTAGGAAAAAAAAATACTTCCCTTGAAGATAGATAGTTGGAAATAGTCCAATCTGAAGAACAGAGAAAAAATGATTAAAGATAAATAAACACTCACAGACCTATAGGACACCATTTTATGTGTTAACATTCATGTAATAGGAGTTTCATAATGACATAAGTAAAAGTGCATAAAGGTATTTGATGAAGGAAGATACAGGATGAAAGGAAATATTAATAATGCTAGATAGTATCTCAGATACACAGAAAGTAAAGAAGATCACCATTGAAAAATATGTGTTTAAATAGAAAATATTGTGTGTGCGTATGAATCCTAAGTTTTTATGGATTCTGTATTTGTGAATTCACATACTCACTAAAATTTATTTACAACCCCAAAATCAATACTCAGGGCTTTTGCGGTCATTCATAGACATACACAGAGCAGTAAAAAAATCAAAGTCACTCAATGCACACCGTCTTCACTGGAGTTCAGGCCAAGGCAATACTCTGCTTTATTTCACTGTAATACCATAAAAAAGTATCCTTTTTATGGCCTACTGAGTACCATATTTTTGTCCTTTTTTTGGTGATTTTATTGCTGACAATGGCCCTGAAGCATAGTGATGAAGTACTGTCTAGCATTCCTAAGTATAAGAAGGCTGTGGTATGCCTTACAGAGAAAATACGTATATTCCATCAGCTTCATTCATGTATGAGTTATAGTGTCATTGGCTGTAAGTTCAATGTTAATGAATCAACAATATACAGTATATTAAGATGTGTTTAAACAGAAACACACATAAAACAAGATTAAATATTGATTGGTTGCCTAAAGTGTTGGGACAAGAGTTTCACAGAAACATAATCATAATTTTCCCTAGAAGCAACAGTTCAGTATTCACTAATTGATTGTTTGCAGTGACATTATGGAACACAACTACCATATATGAGGAGAACTGAAAATACATATATACATGTACATGTGAGTTTGTGAATGTGTGATTTCTCCTTTATTTTTTTAATTAAAATTTTTTTTCACACCTGTACTTCTAGCACTTTGAGAGGCCAAGGCAGGCGGATCACCTGGGGTCAGGAGTTTGAGACCAGCCTGACCAACATGGAGAAACCCCGTCTCTACTGAAAAATACAAAATTAGCTGGGTGTGGTAGCACATGCCTGTAATCCCAGCTCCTCGGTGGGCTGAGGCAGGAGAATCACTTGAACCCGGGAGGTGGAGGTTGCGGTAAGCCGAGATGGCGCCATTGCACTCCAGCCTGGGCAACAAGAGCGAAACTCCATCTCAAAATATAAATAAATAAATAAATAAATAAAATGAAAAATAATTTTTAAAAGCAATAACATTAAGAGTATTTGGGGGTTTATAACAATTATTTATATGATATAAGTGATAATAATTGAACACAGGAAAGGGTAGAAAATAAAACCATATTGGAGCAAACCTGCTACATTTTACCAAAATTAAGTAATTATCTGAAATAGATTGTAATAATCTAAGATATATATGATAAGCCCTTGAGCAACCATTAAGAAAATAACACAAAAAGTAGCTTAAAAGACCCCAACAGTGCATTTAAAATGGCCTACTAAAAAGTATTTATTTTGCACAAAAATGACAGCAAATGAGAGCAGAGGAATGAAAAAAGATATCAGACGTAAAGAAACAAATAGCAAAATTACAGATATAAACCCAGCAACATTAATAATTATAGTAAACGTGAATAGACTACACCTTTCATTCAAAGGACAGAGATTGTCAAACCAAATAAAAAGCCAGGTCCAACTGTATGATAGATACATTTACAAGCAACTCACATTAGATCCAAAGACAAAAATAGGTTGAACATAAAGGATGGAAAAGATACACCAAGTACACAGTAACCATAAGAGATCTGGGCACTTTAAATTAGTATCTCAAAATATACCTTTAAGACCAGAAATCTTACTAGGATAAAACAATTATTTCATAATTAGAAAATGTTATATAGGAAGTAGATGTACTTTTTAAAATCTGTACTTTTCTTTACTCCTCCCACTAAGTATAACTAAAATCCCTGAACATCATCTGTAAAACAAACATGAGAAAACTGCAAAAGGTGAAGAGAAGGCAGGCTGGCAGGAGATCTTGAGAAATAGCACAAGGTGAGTTCCTTGGCTTTTCTTTTTGCCTTTTTTATGACAAGTTGGGGCTGAAGCAGCTAGCAACCTTGAGATGTCAGTGAGCATGGTAAAAATAAATTAATTGATTTTAAAAAGCCTCTTCAAAGCCAGACTCTGTCAATAAAAGGATCTGGAAAGAGACATCCTAACACAACAGAAAACTTTACACAATAACTGCTCTAATCCAGTCAAACATCACAGCCCCACCTGCCCATACCAGCCAATGCAGAGTGGGGAATCAAGACTTTCTGAGACTGTAACAAAGCACCCCAACCCCATCAGGCTGGTACACAGAATCCTGGCTGGGAGCCAGGGCTCTCCTTCCATGGTGCCACTGGAGGCGATAGGGGAGCACCACAAGGCATTCCCACCCTTCCCAGCAGAGGAAGTGTCAGGTGAGGCCTAGAGGGAAGATGAAAATCCCATCCCCACCCAGCAGTAACAAGGAGCCTCCCCCACCCCTCTGGGAGTCAACAGAGACAGCGTGGGAAACCTGGAAACCGTGAGATGATGTCTCCTCTTCCCCTGCTGCGGTGGTCTCAGAGGAAGTCAGCTACTGCCAAAGTTTAAGAAAGATGCAGTCTCATCACATAGCACCAAGGTCCAGAAACATCATGTGACAAAATTCAATCTCTTTTCATGATAAAAACCTCAAAGACAATAAAAATAGGGAGAAACTTTCTCAAGTTATAAAAACCATCTGCCCCAAACTTATAGCTAACGTTATTCATAATGGTGAAAGGCTGAATGGTCTCCCCCTGAGGTTGGGAACGAAGAAAGATGCCCACATTTCTATTCAAAATTTTATTGGAGTTTTTAGTCTATGCAAGAAAAAGAAACAAACAGAATAGTGACTGTAAAGAAAGACATAAATGTGTCTATATTTGCAGATGGCATGGCCTTGTATGTAGAAATTTCTAAGGAATGCACACATATAAAACTTCTCACATTAACAGAATATTTTGCAAAGTCTCAGGATATAAAATTAGTATTCAAAAATGAATTGCATTTGTGCTATCAACAAATGATCTGAAAATGAAGTTAGGAAAACAATTCTACTCACAATAGCATGAAATAATTAGTTTCTTAGTAATAAACTGAATAAAAGAAGTATAAGACATATCACACTGAAAATTAGAAAATGTTCCTCAGAGAAATTCAAGAAGACCTAAATAATTGGAGAAATTCACCATTGTCATGCATTGGAAGATTTAATATTTGTAATACAGCAAATTGATCTATAGATTTATTACCCCCTTGCAAAATGCTAGCAGGCTTTTTTCTATAAAATTGACAAGATAATTTTGAGTGTTATAGGCAAATGCAATGGGGCTTAAATTTTAAAATGAATTTTGAAAAATAATAAATTGGGGGAGTCACCCTACCTGATTTTAAAACTTACTATAAATGTACTATAACCAAGTCACAGCTTTCTCTAAATTGTTATGGTTAGATATATTTGCAAACATGGTCATCTAGGTTATTGGTGAGTTTCCAGCTCTTGTTTTCTTTTGAAAATGAACTGAAAGTATACTGAATAAATTTCTGAAAATAAACAGAATAAATTAGTGTCATCTTGGTAGAACCCTGATGAATCAGTTATTTAATTGTAAAATTAAAATATGTAACATAACCAGAATTTTCACAATGTTTTTTGCTTAATGACTTAACTGGTACAACAATGTGGCACTGTATTTTACGTTTTTATGCTTCTATTTTATCTTTCTTTTTGTATTTTAATATCTTTGCTTCAAGGCATCATGTCTTTCATGTAATATAATAGTCTAAGGGAAAGCCTGAGCAATTGACAAAGCTTAATACTGAGTCAGACAAATGTGTTTTGGCCTGTGGGGTCTGTCGCATGGGAATACATGAAGCTCTGTAATGGGCAATACCCTGGAACAGATCCCTTCTTTGCTTTGTAGACTTAACTTCAGATGACTTGTCTTCCTGAAGTCTGCATGTCACTTCCCTCATGGCAGCTCACCAGAACAGGTCTTCCTTAAACAGCACTTTGTACCTACCACGGGTAGCTTGTTTTAGTAGCAGCGGCATGGACTTCTGGGCTAATTACTTAACTTCTCCAAGCCTCACTGTTTTAATCTGCAAAATCAGCATTATAAAACTCGTTCAATCGGGCTGTGGTAGAATTTAACATTTTAGATTTTTTCTCTTTTCTCCTCTCATTCCTTCCTTTTTCCTTTCTTTCCTCCTTACCATCTCTCCTTCTCTTCCTTCTTTTTGCAAATATTTTTAGAGTAGTGACTCTATCCTGGATGGTGCTCTGAGGCTTGAGGTTTATCAGAACAAGATTAATGAGGTCTCTTACCTCATGTATCTAATATATCTGGCACAGGGTTGGAAACACATGTTTTTCTTTGCATTTCTCCTCCCCTTCTCTGTCTGCTGTGCTGATACTCATCAGAATTTAGCCACCCAAGTTTTACTAGCATATAAAAAAATAGTAGAACTAGACTCATCCAATAGTTAAGAGTATTTACTTTGAGGGGTGGAATTAGAGGTCCAAGAAGCATGGGGATTTACTGTTTTTATTTGTAAACTCTTTGCTTGACTTTGTCAAAATGTGTATATGCCTTTCTAATTAAAATATAATCAATGCAATAAAACAGTGGTGGTAAAGCCAAACATATTTTATCAGTAAATCTCTTTCCCTCATGCCTTTTCCCTTGCCGATTGTGCCTTTCTATTTAGGAATGGTAATGGGTTGGAATAGTCTTTCGTCTAAAGAGCTTGAGAACATGTATGCGTTTTAGCACACAGCACTGTCCTTCTGTTTGTCTCTGTTTCTCTGTCTATCTGTTCTGTCTCTCTGCCCTTCTCTATCTCTCTGTCCTCTCTCTCTCACCATCCCTCTGTGCTTCTCTGTGTCTCTTTCTATCTCACACACTCTTTCTCTGTCGCCTCCCATCCCACCTTCCATACGCTGCATCATACCTGGGTTTATCTTCCACTAGTCTCTCCTTCTTTAACCCCTGTGCATATTCTTGAAAGTTCCCTTGAGTTCAGTGTGGGATCTGCAGGAAAGGAGACATGAAGTAAGGGGTTTGAACTCATTTGTTCGGCTGGGAAAAGGGGGATTTCCTCTCACTTGCATTCATTTTCTGTCTTCTTTCATTGTCCAGGTGATAAACAGATAATGGGGAACTCTGATGATGATATAACCAGGTAAAATAGGCCAGACAACTGCACCTGCTTCTTTTTTAGGTCTGAAGCCGGAGAGGCAAATGAGTACCTGCATTTCACAAGTGCTCTAGCCAAGGTATCTGGGATAGCAGATTATGCTTGGCTCCAGTGTTAGGAGATAAGCAAGCACTGACTCAGCAGGTCTGCTCAGCCATGGACACCCCCAGCAAACTCTAGCTGTTTTGGGCAGTTGGTGGAGAATTATTTGTGATCCTTTACATCCTTAAAATATATTTTTCAAATTCCCTTATTTTATCTACTTCTTGATAAATCTCTTCCCAAGGCCTTGTGTCCCAGTTGCTGGACAAGCAATTAGTTGTTATAATTGTTAATAAAATAATATTAATGTAACCTTAAAATCTTAACTAAGAGACTGCACAAAAACTGAATTTCTGTTATTGAATCAGATCAATATGTTCAGAAACAAATTTCTATAGAAATCAGAAAGTTTCAAATATTCTTATCAAATGGAAGAATTTTCAACTAAAATTACAGTAAAACTAGTTTTCTTTTTACTTGTTAGATGGATCTTTCTGTAATTACTTGTAATTATATTAACATGAGTATCATTTCATTGGCTCAGTGGCTAATTTTAAATGCATGTCCAATGAAAAATAATAGGCACCATTATACTTTATACAGTAAATGATCTTACTTTATTCAGCCAACGTTTATTAAATGGTCACAGGACTCCATGGCAAGACTTTTTTTTTTTTTTCTAGTTTCTTTCTTCATCCCCTAGACATTTTAAATCATCTGTTGTGGTTGATGACATTAATGGATGTAGCTAGAACTGAAGTTATCAGTCTTAATAATATGTTGCCCTGATTTACTTTCCATGGCTATTGAGAAACAGCCTGTATTCCTTGATTTAAATCCATCAGAAAGAATCTTCATGGAGAATTTAGGAAGTGGAACTAAATGTCCCATTTAGGTTGAGTATTGAGAAGAACCAGCCCATCTCCTGGAGATGAAAGAGGGAAAGCCAGAGCAGGATGTAAGGAGGAGGAAGGACAGGAGCCCAGCAGATTTGGCTCATGGTGCTGACGTCATGAAGAAGAAATGTCTTCTTATTTTATAAAACTCTTCAACTTCTAACACGTACTTGCTAATTAGCTTTAGATTCGAAATTTGTTAAAATTAAGCTGCTAAACATCTTATGATTAAATAATGAGAGATGTGCTAGAAAGACTGTAATTATGTGATACGGGCAGGTATGTCGCATCTGGATAAAAAAATCCATTAACCAAATCTCCAATTCCCTAGTGGATAGTTACCTGAGATGTCACTGACCCGAAAGAGTGTTATAGAAAAGATATGACTTTCAATATTGTTTAGATAGGTTCAGATGGGTACATAGAGGAAAAAAATACAATTTTTTTAAAGTAGGTAAATTTGAAAATATTATTAACACTGATGCTGACTTCATTTACTAATCACATCACTGTCCATTAAATTGTGAATAGCTCTTAATAGCAAAAACGGTACTTCATTGAAGTCATTATATTAGCAACAATGCTTCCATCAGCAACTTCTCAAACATGTCCACAGTCTCCATGGCTTTCCATTGTTTTTCATTTTTTAGAGTATTGACTCTGGAGTTAATATTTTAACCTTTATTGCTTTTGCCACACTTTTGATCACTTACTTTATTACATTTATTGTATTAGTTTCAGAATTTCTGTCAAGGTCATAACATTTTAAACATGGAGATGGACCCTCAAATCTTTCTTTTAATATCTTTTTCTATTTTGATTAATGTAAGATTTAAGAGTGGAGTAAAGCAATTTCAGTAGTTGATCTAAAATATATAGCATACCAATATTATTCAGTTCAAGGAGCCACTTAACAGTATACAGAAATTTCTTTTATTAACCCTTTTCAGTGCTACAAAATGTGTGCTAGTTCCATCACTTACTTAAAGCGTTCATTATATATATATGTCTTTTTATTTTATAAGCCTCTTCAACTTTATATATTATATACTATTTTAATATATATTTTATATATTATTTATATATTATTTTATATATTCTTTATATATTATATATTATATATAATATTTATATATATTATAAAATATAAAATATAATATATAATATTTTATAATATTATATATTTTATATATATATATGGATATATATATCCAGCCACAATTTTGACTTTTTCTCTCTGTTGGACTCCTGGGTTAATTTTAGTTGGGATCCTGGAAGAGATAACCAGTTACTGAGGTTGAAAACATTATCATTTATTATAATCTCATAAAATTCTTACGTTTTCTGCCAGCAAAGGACTCTATATTCAGTATCAAAATATTGACCTTTGTAACCTCAATATATGATTATTGATTTTACCCACTTACATAATCTATATATTATATTTGACCAAAGGCCATAGAATAAAGAGAAACAATACTCCATGAATTGAAGATCAAAGTTTATCTGAAATATGGAATATTTTTAGTTTGTTTGCTTTTTGTTTGTATACTGACTACAACTTTCAAAGAGAAACAAAATAGATGTGATTCTCTTCAGAAACAATGTGTCCACTCACATACACACATGCACAAAACGTTTAAAAGACAAATGCATAAATATTCATATTGTATAAGGGTGTTCAGATATTTAGTGTAGGAAATTTTACAATTTTTCTACATTCCTGCATAATTTACCTTTTCATATTTTGGTTGTGCAATACATATTTTATGTACAATAATTTCTGCAACTCATTAAAAAATGCGCAGCTTATTCAGAGTGGTGGGAGAAAAATGATACTTCCGTATCATTTATACTTAATTATTTATAATAATCTTGCTGTGCCTTTAAACTATAGTAACTACTAGTTATAGTTACTATAGCAAATATGAGATAAGGATAATTGAATTTCAGTTAGAATAGTGACAAGGCTAAAAAAGAATATTTTCTCTTCTGAAAGAGAATACAACTATTGATGCTAGCAGCTCATCACATTTCATCAGTTAATCAACATTTATTAAGTAACTAGCATGGATTTTGTTTTTAATTATCTTTGTGTGGTGAATCACATATATTGATTTGCATACGTTGAACCAACCTTGCATCCTTGGAATCAAGCCTAATTGATAGCTGTGAATTAACTTTTGATGTACTGTTAGATTCAGTTTGGTAGTGTTTTGTTGAGGATTTTTGTGTCTACGTTCATCAAAGATATTCACCTGCAGTTTTCTTTTTAGTGTGTCTTTGTCAGGTTTTGGTATCAGGATGATACTGGCTTTGTAGAATAAGTTAGGGAGGAGTCTCTCTGCTTCCATGTTTTCGGAATCATTTCAGTAGACTTGGTACTAACTCTTCTTTGTTATGTCTGATAGAATTTGACTGTTAATCCATCTGATCCAGGGCTGTAAACACGTTTTTTATTACTTACTTAGTTTCAGAACTCAACATTTACTTGATCAGGGTTTCAATTTCTTCATGATTCAATCTTGGGAGGTTGTGTGTTTCCAGGAATTTATCCATTTTTCTCTAGATTTTCTAGTTTATATGCATAAAGGTATTCATAATAGTCTCTGATGATCTTTTTTATTTTTGTGGGATTGGTTGTGATTTATGTCATTGTTGTCATTTCTGATTGTGCTTATTTTGATCTTCTCTCTTTTTTATTTGCTAATCTATCTATCAATCTTGTTTATTTCTTCAAACAAATCAACTTTTGGCTCCATTAATTCTTTCTATGGATTTTTTATCTCAATTTTACTCAGTTCTGCTCTGATTTTTGTTATTTCTTTTTTTCTAGTTTTTTCTTTTATTCTGCTGTCTTTGAAGATCGTTTTTCTATTTTTCAATTTCCTTTATGTGTAATGTTGTTGTTATTATTATTTTTTTTTTATTTTTTTTTATTATTATTATTTCAGACAGAGTCTTGCTCTGTTGCCCAGGCTGGAGTGCAGTGATGCAGTCACAGCTCACTGCAGACTCTGCTTCCCGGGTTCAAGTGATTCTCCTACTTCAGCCTCCCAAGTAGCTGGGATTACAGGTGTGCACCACCATGCCCGACTAATTTTTGTATTTTCAGTAGAGATGGGGTTTCACCATGTTGACCAGGCTGGTCTCAAACTCCTGACTTCAAGTGATTGCCCACCTTGGCCTCCCAAAGTGCTGGGATTACAGGAGTGAGCCACTGTGCCTACTACTTTACTTTACCTCTTACTTTAATTTGAGATCTTTCTAACTTTGAAGTAAGTGTTTAGCAGTATAAACTTTCCTCTAAACACTGCTTTTGCTGCATCTCAGAGTTTTTTGGTGAGTTGTGTCTTTGCTTTCATTTACCTCAATGAATTATTTTATTTTTGTCTCAATTTTGTTGTTTACTCAAAAGTAATTCAGGAGAAATTTGTTTAATTTCCATGTAATTGTGTGGTTTTGAGCTACCTTTTTGGTATTGATTTTTATTTTTATTCCATTTTGGTCTGAGAGTATGGTTGGTATGAATTCCATTTTTAAAAATTTATTGAGGCATGCTTTATGTCTGAGCATATGGCTGATCTTGGAGTATGTTCCATGTGCAGATGAGAAGAGTGTGTATTCTGTGGTTGATGGGTGGAGTGTTCTGTAGAGTTCAAGGACTGACCAAAAAAAACAGAAAAACAAAAACAAAAAAAACCACTACATTTCTTTTCTCCATTTTGGACAAGATTCCCATCTGCAACACACATCTCAAGTTAGACCCTAGGGCAAATTCAGTTGATTTCTAATTTGAGATTTGTCTCTCCCTGTCGTAATTAAGTTCAAGGTCTAGGGAACATAAAAAGTTCTCCATTCAGACTCCATTTCCTATCATACTTTCTTCCTTTTTTTTTTTGTTTCTTTAAACACATTCCTCCCTCCACACAGCTCCTCAATTCTAAATATTAGTTTTCTCAATTTGGGAAGGATGCTAAGTCAACACTAAACTTCTGTTTTATCATCTACAACATACATATGTCAATATTTACCACATAGGGTTGCTGTGAAGAACAAATGACAATGTATATTAAATAAATTTAATAGTATCTTGTTACTTAAAAATGCTGGACATTATGGCTATTATGTATTTTTCAGGATCCTGTTCAAGCATCACCTATTTTGTGAGTATCTCCAGTTCTTTTCTCTTCTCTATGCCTATACTCCTCTCTGAACACAGCTTTCACCTTTCTTATACCATTGCATTTTTATTGCTTCTTGTCTGTCTTTCCTACTGTGAAATCCTTGAAGTCAGGGGCTGCAGCAATCATATTACCCAACGTAAATTCATAACTCATAGAATTTTTAATATGATTAAGGTTAGGAATATTTTGAGGATCTAAAGGCAACAAAGATATCTGGATATCCCACTAAGCAAAGAAAAGTATGAACATTTTTAGGGTCAATACTGAAAAGGATTGAATTCTAAAACCAGCAGAGACATCAAAAGCAAAATTTGTCATTTTGGGTTTTCCCAGGGTCAGCCTTCCTATTAAACATTTTAATAGCTAAAAAGTATGACTATTCATCGGTTATCTACAGATTTTAGATATTCTGAACACTTCAGCTTACTATCTGGTGTTAGTGTAGGAAATGAAGAAATTGCAGCATAACAGTCCTTTAATCAGACAATGAGCATGTTTAAGTCACTCTGTTCAGTCTTTGCTTCCTTTTTGTTCCTTTAGGCAATGCAACATGTGTGTCATGACACAAAAGTATATTCTGGATCAAAAGGGTTTTTTTGATGTTTCAGAGTCTCATTTCTCTCTTGGGATGATTTAATAATGGTTTATGTATGAAGTAGGGCTTGCAAGGAGCTGGGGGGAATGAGAAAGGCCACCCATGTCTAGGGCATACCAGTTGCTAAGCTACTTCTTCAGAAAACATGAGTTAGAAACTTCCCAGCCTTTTATGGGGGACGAAAATATCATTCCAAAGGAGAGGATAAGAATATTTTATAAGAAATAAAGCTTAGTTCCTTCAGTTCCAATAAAAGTTGAGAAGGTTTCAAGGATTTTAACTTTGTATAGCTTGATGGCTTAAGTAATGCTTGTAATTGTTGTGAAAAACTAATGAATAAGAATAAAGTTCTAAGAATTTGGGGGTGCTAATTATTTAATATTTCTTTTCAACTTGTGATCTGTTCTCTTGAGTGAGTGAGAAATGAGCATAAATTGACCAAAAGGAAATGAATTTATCTTACTTTTTTTTGCCCTAGCTGAAATTTAGAGCTATAGCTACCACCACCTGAAAAATCTCTGTAAGAGATGCTAAATGGCCTTTTCCTTCTCATTTTATAGTCTCCATTGAGGAATGGGAATATTATGTGACTTACATTATAGCAGATAATTTTGAAAACATGGTTACTATTATAGGATGGTTTATAAGCAATCACTGACTGATGATTTGGTGAGTAGTTTAAACCATTTGCTTCTTTTTTTAAAAAAATTCAATTCTTCCCTCTAAATCCACTCTTCACAGCTGTGATCTGAAAGTTTGTGTTTCCCCAAGTTTATATGTTGAAACCTAATCCTTTATGTGGAACTATTGTAAGGTGTGGTCTTTGGGAGATGATTAGGTCATGAGGATGAAGCCCTCATGAATGGAAAGAGTGCTGCTGTAAAAGACACCCCCATCCATCATATGATGCCCCTTCCATCATATGAGGACAGAGCCAGAAAGTGCATCTATGAAGAATGAGCCCTCACCAAACAGAGAACTGGCTGGCTTCTTGATCTTAGACTTCTCAGCCTCCAGAATGATGATAAGTCAATTGTTTACAAGCCACCCTGCCCATGGAATTTTTTTTTTTTTTTTTTTTTTTTTTTGAGACGGAGCCTCACTCTGTCACCCGGGCTGGAGTGCAGTGGCACAATCTCGGCTCACTGCAAGCTCCGCCTCCCGGGTTCATGCCATTCTCCTGCCTCAGCCTCCCGAGTAGCTGGGACTACAGGTACCTGCCACCACGCTTGGCTAAGTTTTTGAATTTTTAGTAGAGACAGGGTTTCACCATGTTAGCCAGGATGGTCTCCATCTCCTGACCTCGCAATCCACCCATCTCAGCCTCCCAAAGTGCTGGGATTACAGGGGTGAGCCACCATGCATGGCCCTGCCCATGGAATTTCTGTTACAGCAGCCTGAACAGACTGAGACATTCATTCCTCTTTTCATCTGCTCTGTGGCCTGAGGCAGGCTTTACTGTCTACATCACCAAGGAACCCTTACCATCTGGCTTCCAGTTGAGTTTGGCCAATGAGAGATAGCAGAAATACATGAGAAGGTAAAAGGAGAAAGAGGTCAGGGTATTTGCTCTTCTCCCTTCCTTGCTTTCTGAGGCCACAGGCCATTTGGATCTCAACTATGGCTCTCTCTAGGTTCTGCACAAATAACACATTTCTACAGTTTCTTGTTTCTGGATTCTTTACTATTTCTTCTCTGTTCCCTTAACTCTTTTCACAATGCTATAAGTAGTCTTATGCTTCATTCATTGCTCTTCTGGGTTAGCCATGTTCTTCTTTCTTTATAAATGACTGATGCAGAATTTGTTACCAAGAGTAGTCCTAGGAAACTGACTTCCAAAGTGGGATTCTGGGATTGTGTTGCTCATATATTTGATGAGCTCACACAGTAATATCAAGACTACTGAAGTTTCTCTGGGTAGTGACATGAGATGGAGGGAAGAATGAGACACTCAGAGGTCAATATCCTGTGATATTTATTCACTCCATGGGTGTATTAGTTACTCATCACTGCATAACAAATAACTGCCAAAACTTAGTGGCTTCAAGTAATAAACACTAATTATCTTACAGTTTCTGTAGGGCAGGAAGTCAGGAGTGTCTTACCTGGCATTTTAGGTATTTCTGACTTGCAGACTTCAATGAGGTTACAGTTGAAATATCTACTGGGGCTGCAGCCATCTGTTGGTTTAACTGAGGCTAAGAAATCTGCTTCGAAGATGTCCCACCTTTATAAGTTTCTTGCTGGCTGTTGGCAAGAGGACTCAGCTCCTTACCGTGTAGGCTTCTTCATAGGGCCTGGCTAAGTATTGACATGAAACTGGTTTCTCCTTGCATGTTGAGGGTAAGTGGGAAGCCACAAGCTTTTTTGGGGAAGTGTATGATATAGAAGTCACAAACCATTGCCTCCGTCTGATTCTGAACATTAGAAGTAGCTAAGTTTTACCTACACTCAACCAGGGATGAGGAGAGTGGGATTAGGTTTTACCTTTTAAAGAGGCTATCTAAGAATTTTTGGACATATTTTAAACCATTACAGATGGCAATAGTGACCACAGAGTTTATGGAATGTCTGACTGTTTTTTATTGTCTTTGAAATACTACACATTTTATTGTCTGTGAAATACTACATGGTACAAAAAATTTCAATGTTCATTGCACAAATGTAGACAAACTGACCACCTTGAATGCTTGTCTCAATGCATCATGAAGAATCTGAAAGCCTCTATGATGACTTTAATGGGAGGTCTTATTTCCTGTAATTACAGGGCCAACCTGGCTGAGGATTAAATCTGTGGACTGCTTTTTTAAGTGTCAGAAGGTTACAAGGCCAAAACAAGTGCTCAGTCCTGTCAGATTTTCTGAGCTAAAGTAAGGGCACTGGTTATGAAGCAGTGGGATCTGAGATGTGAGATGAGAACCTTCGAAGATAAAGGGATGAGTCTGAGACATTGAACCTCCAGTCCTCAAACCTTCCTTGTTTTTACCTAGGAAACTATAAGAATCTTCTTTTGCATAAAAATGTTTTAATGCCTCTTCCCATAGAGGTGCTTCCTTAAGAGATGCTAATTCTTCTCAAGACCTATCACCACTAGAGCTCATTGCTGCCTAGTGCATAAAGATAATTAAATCTTAGCATAGCTGAGAGAAAGAAGGGGAAGACCTGCTCAGGAGGAGAAAACTATTAAACTAAAGGAGTTTTGCCAATTTTAATTCTTAGGTATCTAGGAAACATATGGCAGAAGATATTATAAGAGTACTAGACAAAGGAAAACAAAATATAAGATTGGATGAAGATGAATTTATTAAAATAGATGAACTCACTCAGGATTTGGAATTTAATAAATTGTCTCAAGCACTGGCCATAAAAAATATGTATGCTTTATGGGTTCTCTTGCCATCCCACTAAAGGGAATTAGAGAACATACACCTAGGGCTTAGAATAAAGCCTTTCTTTCTGCTGACAATTCTCTTACATTTTCAAGGCAACATTTGCTTTGCTACTGAGCCCTGGTAGAGACTGATTTTCTAACAATGGACCCACAAGTGATTATATAACACGAGCTCCTTGTCAAGAACTAGACTACCAATCAAAAACTGAACTAACCTGCCATGAAATCATAAATGTAGATGTAATAGCAACATTTTTAAATAAATGAAAATGATATATAGAAAACTTTCCTGAGGAGGGAAGGTAGGTATAAGCATATTGCATGAGCAGGTAGCTCAGAATCCCAATTCTGCTATTTCATCACCTCTGCAACCTACACTCTGGTCTCATTGTGAGTTTCCATTGACAAATTAAGAGAGCAACAAAAAGCACAGACATGGCTTACAAATAGGTCTACAAGGTATGCTGGCACCAACCAGCTGTGGATGGCTACTATATTAGAGTGAAACTCAAGGCTGGCCATGAAATACATTTGTGTAGAGAAGAGTAGGCATAACATGAGGTAATTTATCTGATTGTCCACTTTGCATGACAGGTGAGGTAGAACTCCGATTTTAAACATTGATGATAGGTGGGCTGAATGGTCAGAAATTTGGAAGTAACAGGATGTAAGGCTAAGGGAATATTGGAAGAACAAAGAGGAAGTGGTGTATTTATGAACTTCTTGTGCTAAGTCATCCATGTACTGTGCAAATGCCCCCCAGAGAATGCTCTTATCAGGTGGAGAAGATCACCCATCCAGTGGGTATTATCCAGCCTCTTCCTCTCCTCTCTGCTCCATGCTTTCCACTGCTTGCTCAATGAGCCTTTGTCCAAAAGGGCCATGGCAACAGGAATGGAAGCTATGCATGGGCTCAACAATTAGGATTTCACATTGCCAAGGCCAATCTTGCTACTACTGTTGCTAATTACTTACACTGCCAACAACAAAGACAAAAGCTAAATTCTCAGTATGGACCCCCAGGAACGAACCGGTTAGGATTATTACACCGAATTACTTCCACTATGGGGGGGTGGCTAATGATTCATCCTCATGAGAATAGATGTATGTCCCAAATTTATATTTGCCTTCCTTCCTGCATTGCTTCTACCAGCAGCACAATTTGTGGACTTACGAAATGTTTTATTCATCACGACAATGTCCCAAGCAATGTAATTTCTGATTAAGGAGTTCTTTGCAGGGTGAAAGAAATGTAGTAATTGGTGAAAGCCTGTAAAATCCATATGCTCTATCACTTTTAAGCAATTGATATGATCTTGAAATAATCTTCTGAAGGCTTATTTACAGCACCAGCTGGGAGGAGGCATTAGACTGAAGGATTGGGGTTCTATAGGACGTGGTATATTTCTTAACTTCCAGCAACCAAAATGATGTCTTCTCTCCAGAGCCAGAATACACAGATCTTATTATTAAGATGTGGAAATGTTAGTGCTTTATTTTATTGTTGCGTGGAGAAGTGAGGGTTAACTAGCCCAAGATTAATCCCATGGAGGCTGGCCACAGAGAAAAGAAGCGGTACACCTTCAAAGCTCTGAGGAAACTAGCTGCATGCCTAGGCAATAAATCCTACCGGAATCCATTTCCCCTTCCATCATGCCAGAGAAGAGCTATTCTACCCCCAAGTCCCAACCTTGAATATTCTGGTAGTGAATCATGCTACTAGCAAACCACACAATACATCTATAGCCAGGAGGCTTGTTTCCCCAGCTTCCTATTTGTGCCATGGATAAGCCTGGTTCATCACCAAATATGAATGCTGAGCTGGCAGGATAGAGCTGGAACTACAATTCCACCACATCCTTATGCTATTATATTCCAGCCCCTGATTGTACCAGGAATGAAGCCAGTGTTTCGTATCATGCAGTTTGCTCCAACAGCCCAAATTTTAGCATCTTTCTCCCAAAGATGCTACACTACCCTGGAATACAAGATGCAATGGAGTATCCACATACTTACTACTGCTTCTCTGTATATAAATTTTCTCCAAAAAACTCAGCGCGAGAAGGTTTGGCTAAACTCAACCATACATCAGAGGGCAAGGGAGCTTGAGAAATGTCTTCCGTAAAGTGCATCCTTGCAAAACACAAAGGAGGACAGAGAAGGAATGTGAAGGGGCTTATGTACAGCAATCAACATAATTTCTCCCTTTAACCTCAGCATCCATTCTTGATTTGTGTTTAGATGAAAATAAATTGCACATACACAACATAGATGATGCTCATATTCCTATCAGCCCACTCATCACTGTGGGGTGAAGTCTTTTCAGCCAACCCAAAGAGAAGCTAAATTGAAATGTTAGCTACCATGAATGCTTCTCCTAGAAAGGAAAGAAAAAGAAATTAGTAACAAATAATTCATAGCAAACATAATTGCCATAGTTCATGCATTGAAGCTGACCGCAGGGCTACGTTAATAATCACAGATTCCTTCTCCCCTTGGCACTTGCAATATAAATATTGCAAAAGTTATGCAATATCCATTGCATAACATACATATGAAACTTTCGCTGCTGAACAAAGAAACAGACAAAGTAGTCTCTTTCCTGGTGAAGAAGATTAATCCTGGTTGTCAAGAGGGAAGAGAGCTGCTGCTAAACAGACTGGGGTGGAGGCAGACATGGAAGAGTATACCTGAAAGCTAGGGGTTTCACTGAGATATTTCTTGATATTCTTATTTTAAATAATAATGGTTAATAAGAAACTCTGACGAAGTAATAAAGAGAGTAGATTTTAAGGATTTGGAAACTGGGAATGAAGGTTTGACTCATCACCAGGTAAAATCTTTGACTAGCTGTGGTACTGGCAGAAAGTCGGGGAATATATAATGAATAAGGGAGAAGAAATCTGTGATTATTAACAGTTCTATGGCCAGCTATAATGCAGGGACCGTGGCAGTTATAGTTCATACGAATTATTTGTCATTCATTTCCCTTTCCTTCCTTTCTAGGAGAAGCAATGGTGGTGGCTAACATTTTGACTTAGTGTCTACATTGGGCTGACTGAAACAACCTCACCCCACAGTGATGGGGTGTCTGATAGGAATACGAGTATTGCCTATGTTATGTATGTGCAATTTTGCATCTGAACAAAAGTCAAGAGTGGATGCTGAGGTTGAAGGGGGGTCAGAAATTATGCTGGTTATTCTACAAACACCCCTTCACTTTCCTTCTCTGTCCTTCTTTTCCTGTCTTTGTGCTTTGAGAGGATGCACTTTAGAGCAGACATTTCTCAAGCTCTCCTACCCTCTGATTTCTGGTCAAATCTAGCTCTCACTAGAGTCAGTGGCAGGAAACAAGAGTTGGGATAAGAAGGACACTATGAATTTAATTTCCTTCCTTTCTTCCCTGCTGGGCTTTTTGATTTTATTTTATGTATTTTTGAGACAGAGTCTGGCTCTCTCACCGAGGCTGGAGTGCAGTGGCATGATCTCAGCTCACTGCAACTTCCACCTTCTGAGTTCAAGTGATTCTCGTGCCTCAGCCTCCTGAGTAGCTGAGACTACAGTCATGTGCCACCACGCCTGGCTAATTTTTGTATTTTTAGTAGAGATAGGGTTTTGCCATGTTGGCCAGGAAGGTCTCGAACTCCTGGCCTCAAATGATCCACCCGCCTCGGCCTCACAAAGTGCTGGATTACAGGCATGAGCCACTGTGCCCAGCCCTGGGTTTTATTGGAATGGCAGATTCATTCCTCTACATAAAGGCAGAGCTTCTTAATAGCAGTCCCTGTCCCATGGCTGCAGCTCTAGTTGGGTCTTTCCTTTGTCCCTTCACATCTAGGGGTGGCCATTGGCCTCCTGCTGTTATATTCCCTGGGTTCTTTGCTATTCATTATTGGTTCCCTTAACCCCACCCACACCTCTGTAAATAGATCTTTCGTTGAAAATGTCTCCATTATTTCTTTGAATGTGTCAACTATTTTCTGCTTGACTTCCATCAATATATGCTACCTGACATCGACATGAATTAATTCTAATAGGAAAAGTTTACAAAGAGAAATTCAAATTCTTTGACACTCCTTTCATTGAGAGGTAGAATTTATTTCTCCTCTTCTTTAACCTTGGCTGAATTATAACTGCTTTGAGCAATAGAGAATTGTAGACATGATACTATGCAACTTCAGAAACTAGATGAGAAAGACCGAATCCTTCTGGGCACTTGCTTTCTGGAGATCCCCTGTCCAAACACTTCTTTTCAGAACTCAGCGGCCATATTGTGAGAAGCTCAGGCTACCTGAAGAGATTATTTACAGGTGATCTAGTGACAGTATCAGCTGAGAAGGCCTTGGCATCCTTCCAGCTCAGACACCAGGGACTGTGTAATGTAGGAGAACAATTCATTTTGTATCTGTTACTCTTGTGCACATTGTACTCTCCAACCACATTATACTTTTTGGTATTTCTTGGGTGTGTATTGTTCTTTCTTATTTTGAAGAAATATTCTC
Source organism: Pongo abelii (assembly GCF_028885655.2). Lineage (NCBI taxonomy): Eukaryota > Metazoa > Chordata > Mammalia > Primates > Hominidae > Pongo > Pongo abelii. The sequence goes on along the minus strand of NC_072002.2, from coordinate 88,706,613 downwards.
ATCTTTCTGCCAATGTATTTTCCCAAGAAGCTCCTTCTTCCCACATATGAGAATGACACCACTTTATTCTTCAGATCTGAGTTGAAAATTGTTTTCCCAAGGTTGCTTTTGTTGACACTTAGGGCAAGCTTTTGTATGAATAAATATATCGATAAATAAGTGCAATCAGTAAATAATAAACAAATATGCCCATAATTAATGGAAATTTTCAATGACTAGATGAGCATAGAAAGGTCAAGCAAATATAATCGAATTGGACTTGAGATATAAACTTAATACTCATTATTATTTGGACGACAAAAGATTAGATTGGACAGAAGCTTATATAAAGTGAGGGAAAAAGTAGGCTGATGACAGAACCTACCTGGTGAAATGCTATCATCATCTACCTTGGTTAAAAGAAGAACGACCCATGAATAAAAACAATCAGAACTTCAGGAGAGAAGTATCAAAGCAGAATGACACAGAAATAAAAAGAGAAGAACGTGTAGAGAAGGAAGAGGAAATTAACAACGTTAATACTGTTCCAGGGAAGTCCATTAATTGTGGCAATTAATGATTTTTAAGTTTGGAAATTTTTCATCTATTTTTGAAATTTTTATCACTTTGAAAATGAAGGTGGTATATATTTAAGGTATACCCCATAATGTTTTGATGTACATATACATAGAGACACAATTACTGCAAAAGCAAATTAACATGCACATCTCCTCACATAGTTACTTTTTAAGGGGTGAGAATGCTGGAAATCTTCTCTCTTAGCAAGTTTCCAGCAAAATCCCTCTATGTTCAATATACATTACAATATAATTAACTGTAGTCCTCATGTTGTACATTAGATCTCTATGCTAAAGCAACTTTGTACCTGCCCAATTCCCCCAACATTTCCACTCCTGGTAATCATCCTTTTATTTCCTGGTTCTATGTATTTGACTCTTAGATTCCACGTAAAAGTGATATCATTCAGTATTTTGTTTTCTGTTTTTGTCTTATTGCACTTGACATAATGTCCTCCAGGGTCATCCACGTTGTAAGTGTCAACATGGATGAATAGTATTTTAAAGACCAAATAGTATTTCATTGTGTGTATCTATACATATCTCACATAAACTGCCTTCTGATTCTCCCAAAGCCAGGACACTTCTCTCCAGTTTCCCTGCACTATCTAGTGCATACATCATCATCTTTCCTAGGCTAAGGCCTCAGTACTGGTTTTCCCAACTCCAGTCTTGTTTTCTTCTAATTTATTCTCTGCAAGACACCAGCCATAGTGATTTTTCTCTAGATCAAAAATTATGTATATTTTAAAATCAACTGTGCTGTTAGTTGCACAACTCTGTGAATATATTAAAAATAATTGTACACTTTTATTGGGTGAATTGTATAGTATGTCAATTATATTTCAATAAAGATATTACAAAAATAAGTAGTGTGGCATTTGCCAGATAATATTGTGATAATTTTGAATGGGGTGGGGAGGAGTGAAGATTGTTTTTGGCATGAGAAGTGGAGAACAGAATGTAAGCTCCATGAACCCAAGAGTTTTTGCCTGGTTTTACAGTGTTATAGACACTCTACTGTGTTTAAAAACAGTTGCTGAAAGTATAATAATAAATAAATAAATAAATAAAAAGTTGCTGGCACAGAGAAAGTGCTTGGTAAATATTTGATGAATGAATAAATGAAATAATAAGAGGTAAAAGGGACCACATGAGACAAGAGAGGACTTTTGTTATTTTAGGATGGATGAGATGAGAGTTTCTTTGGACTGAGGTAAAGTGATAGTTGGGAAGGAAAGGAGAGGAAGGAGGTCACCTCTTTGGCTTAACTCTCCCTGCAGAAACTGCAATTGCTTCACCTTTGTATTTGTACTTGTATATTGAGCAGTGGGTAAAAGAGTGATTTTTCAATAAGGTTTTGTTAAGAGTAAGTACTAGTAATTTCTCTGTGATGGGTGGTGGTGACCTTCAAAGCCTCTCTACTGAGAACCTTTATAATTTCACCCGATTGTCTTTCCTCCTACCAAGTATTTACTATTGAGTAAAATTTATCTTATTTATCCTAGCTTTGTGATTAAATTACCAACTTCATTTTACTGATTTATTCTTGCAGTAGGTAAAACAATGGACAAGAGGTTTTATGCAGAAGATTTTAGAGTTACATCCTATATGCTAAAGATTAAGGCGGCTATTTCTTTTTAAATTTCTTTTTATTTTTATTTCAATAGTTTTTGGTGAACAGGTGGTGTTACGTTACATGGATAAGTGCTTTAGTGGTGATTTCTGAAATTTTGGTTCACCTGTCACCCGAGCAGTGTACACTGTACCGATATTGGTGATTTGTTTGATTTTCTTGTAGATTCCGAATATTAATCCTTTGTTGAATGCATAGTTTGCAAAAATTTTCTCCTACTTTGTGAGTTGTCTGTTTACTCTGCTGATTATTTATTTCTCTGTGCAGAAGCTTTTTAGTCTAACTAGGTCCCATTTATTTATTTTTGTTTTTATTGCATTTGCTTTTGGGGTCATAGTCATGAATTTTTTGCCTAAGCCAATATCTAGAAGAGTTTTTCTGATGTTATCTTCTAGAATTTTCATGGTTTTGGGTCTTAAGTCTTTGATCCATCTTGAGTTGATTTTTGTAAAAGGTGAGAGATGCGGATTCAGTTTTAATCTTCTACACGTGGTTTGCCAGTTTTCCCAGCACCATTTATTGAATAGAGTGTCCTTTACCCAGTTTATGTTTTTGTGGCTTTCTTGAAGATCAGTTGGCTGTAAGTATTTGGCTTTATTTCTGGGTTCTCTATTCTGTTCGATTGACCTATATGTAAGGGAGATATTTCTAATACAAATAGTTCATCTACCTATGGATTCTAATATTTCTCTGAGATTGAATGTATCATAATTTTAAATTGTTAACCTTGACTTTTAATTTGCTTTCATTCCCTTGTTAAATGTTTCATATGAAATTATACTTTTCATGAAATGTTAATTCTAATAGAGATCTGGCATTTGGCAGTTATTGACAAATGTTGTATCTCCGAGGTTACAAACAAATGCTTATAGGAAATGAGAAAGGAAGATAGAAAATCCTACAGGGAATTTTAGCTATGATCACATTGTTCCCTAAATAATTGAAAAAAAAATGCCATGGTTGATATTTTGAAATCACATGAGGATTTCAAAAATATATTGTTGTACAAGCTTGTCTTGCATGATTTTGTATAGGAATTAAACACCAAAAATAATACCAGCAAAAAAGAAGAAGGATTAGGAGAAATAAAAGAAGACTGAGGAAAATTAAGTGAGAGGTTATAACATTTTAGAAGTCATGAGAATTTTTTGTGTACTTTCACCACCAAGAATGTGGTAGTTTCAAAGACTTATGCATAATTACATAATTTAGAATAAAAATAGAAATATTGAATTGGACAAATTTGAAGGAGAAAAGAGCAGGGGTTCTCTCAAAGCAAAATCATAGGCGACAAACAGAAACAAGAAAGGGGCTGCTGGAGAAAGTGGAAAAAATAAAAGGAGAAGGGAAGGAAAAGATAATAGAGTGTTTTGGAAAAATAAAGATGAGTGAAGAAGTCTTAGGAGCTTCATGTTAATAAAAAATTACCAGGACTACAAAAGAAAAACAGTGAACATAATTATTTCCATCACATTTGGTTGGATAATAATATTCATGGATGCTTATTTCAGCTTTTTTAAACAAATATTTTTAACTTTCTGTATCAGGTATCCTGTTAGGTTACAGAGGTGAAAAGCTGAACAAAGTGTTTCGACTCTGAAGTCACAGTCCGTGGAAGAAATAGACACACCTGCACACATACTTTCAACACAGTGTTGTCAAGTCCCGAGATGCACAGGATGCTAGAGGAATAGGGATGAGGGGGACAGAGCTCAGTGGGATGTAAAGAAATTATTTCCAGAGGTGATGATACCTGATGGGAGCTTTAAAGATGAGTGTTTTTCAAAGAAAGGTGGCACGAGAGTCCTTGGAAGACTCTCACAAACTCCCAGAGATATGTAACCACGTCATGTATGCAGGAAGCTACAAGCAGCTCCCTCCTAAATGTGTAAATGAGCAAGAAGGAAAACGTCATGAGAAGGGGCTGAAAATGTGGGCCCAGGCTTGGTCATGAGGACCTTGCTTGCCGTGCTAAGGAAGTTCATCTTTTACATTGGGATGTTGGGATGTCAATGAAGGATCTTATTTCGGAGAAATACTTGGTCGTATTTTATTTTTAAATATGGCTGTGGTAGAGATGAATTAAAGGAGATAACATCAAAACTGGAACCAAAAAGACAATTGAGGTATTTTAGGCAAAAGATGATATATAAGAACTAGGGGCCGGGCATGGTGGCTCATGCCTGTAATCCCAACACTTTAGGAGGCCGAAGTGAGAGGATTGCTTGAGCCCAGGAGTTCACAATCAGCCTGGGCAACATGGCCAGACCCCAATTCTGTATTTAAAAAAATACAATTAGCCAGATGTGATGGCAAACCCCTGTAATACCAGCTACTTGGGAAGCTGAGTTGGGAGGATCACTTGAGCCTGGGAGTTCAAGGCTGCAGTGAGCTGAGATCATGCCACTGCATTCCAGCCTGGGCAACAGAGGGAGACTCTGTCTCAAGAAAGAACCAAAGCAGATTCAAAAAATTTCTATGGGACTTCGTGATTATCTGCAGAGAGGAGTCTCAAATGGCATGTACGTGATGTAGGTGACTAGACAGACTGATGCCATCATCTGAGATCTCGAATTAAGAGGAGAAAGGGTTTTATCAGGAAACATGATGAGTCCAGATTTGAATATTTTGACTCTAACATACCTGCTGAATATCTAGGTGGAGATATCTTACAGGTGATTGAAGATTTTATTCTAAACCTCAGAGGAGAGAAGTAAAGTGGTGGAAATTAAAAGCTATGAGAGTGGATGAAATCAACCTATGGAGAACAATTCTGTCTCATTTATTTTTATTATTTCATTAATTTTTATTCTTTAATTCTTCTACTTTATGTGACATTATTTTGCTGTTTCTCTGCTTTCCTACACCGGAAACTTAGGTTTCATTTTCAGACTTTCTCCTTTTTAATATAAACACTTACGGGTATACATTTCTGAGTACCATTTTTTGTTTGTTGCTACATTCTATTCGTTATAAAATGCAGTATTTTCAAAATCATCGTTTCTTATTTTAGACCCATGAATTACTTAGAAGTGTGTTATTAGAATTCAAAGCAGATATTTTATTAAATAGCCCTTATTTTTAGAACCATTTTAGAGTTACAGAAAAATTAAGAAGACAGTGTAGAGTATTCTTATAGAGCCCCCACACAGACGCCCCTGTTGTTAACACCTTACATCTTTACAGTATCTTCGTTACAAGTAATCAATCAATATTGATGCACTAGTATAACTGAAGTTCAAACTCTGAGTTCCTCAGTTTTACCTGGTGTCTTTTTTCTGTTCCAGGATTCCATCCAGGATAACACATTGTATTTAGACATCCCCTCTCCTTAGTCTTTTCTTGGTTGTGACGGTTTCTCAGATTTTCTTTGCTTTTGATGACCTTGACAGTTTAGAGGAATATCAGGTATATTGTAGGAAGCCCTTCTACTAGAATTAATCTGACATTTATCTCATGATTAGATTGAGATTGCATATTTTTGGGGATAAAGATTATAAAGTGTCATTTTCATCACATCCAATCAAAGATAGGCACAACCATTGTGATTTTTGACTGTTGGTGTTGACCTTGAACACTGCTGGCATGGTGTTGTCAGGCTTCTCCACAGGTTCTCCACAAGTTACTCTTTTGTTGCCCTTTCAGTCGCTATGAGCAACACCCACTTAAGGAGCAATGACTTATGTTCTCCTTCTTTATGGGGAAGTATCTCTCTGAATTATTTGGAATTCTTCTGCATGATTGATTTGTCTCTTCTCCCTTATGTTTTTCAGTCAACAGTGTGGGCTATGGATATTTATTTTGTATTTTGTGTTATGTTTCAATACTATTTTATTCTAAACGCATATTTTCAGTTGTCATTTAAAAGCTTATTTTTACAGAATTGCACTGTAATCAATCAATCAGATGTATATGGTGTGACAGTAGTTCTTTGAAATTTGTTGACAATTCCTTAGGTTCCTAATAGACATTTATTTTCCATAGGTATTCTGTGTGTGCTTAAAGTTAATATGTGTTCTTCAGGTGTAAGGTACCACGTGTGTTAATTACATCAAGACTGTTGATTTTAATTTTCAGAGCTTCCCTATTCTGGTTCATGTCTTTTCCCTCCTTGGGCTATCAATTACTGAGAGAGGTATGTTAAAACTTTCTTCTATGATTGTGAATTGGTCTTTCTTAGGGTGGAGGGCGGAACTTTATAAATTTACTCTTAATTTCTTTAGAAACTGTGATGCACAGGTTTTGGGTGAACATCAACAATGCCACTTGCTGCAGCTAAAAGTTGTGGACTGAAGGTTGGTGGATGGCATTAGTCCCTCATTCTTTTGATATCCTGCAGACAGGAGTCCTTGGACTTGGGTGCAGCTGCATACACTATGGTATTGTATTCCAGCAGAGAAATGCTGTTCTTATTCATAAGAAATGCTGCTTCTTATTCATGTGACAACAGTGATAGCATCCTTGGATGTGAGGAATACGCACTGTGTGCTCAGAAATCAAGGAGTGTGAGCTTAGATGCCAGTTTCTCCAGGGGTGCTGGGAGATACCTTCTGTGTTACCTGGCACCCTTAGTCAGGGGTAATGGCTTTATCCATGGGAAATTGACATGATGCATGTTTCATTCACTATGGGAATGGAGAGATGGTAGTCTTATAAGAAGATGACTTTTATTTCATTTTCTTTCTTAATTGCCCTCTCTACAACCTCTAGTAGAAGGAGGTGGTGGTGGTAAGAGCAGATATTATTTTGTTGTTCCTAATCTTAGAGGAGCTCTTTCAATCCCTTACCATTAAGTATAATAGCTATGGTTTTTTCAGAGATGCCCTTTATCAAATTGAGGAAGTTACCTTATATTTCTATTTGTTGAGAGTTTCTATCATAAATGGGTGTTAGACTTTGTCAAATGCTTATTTTGTATCAGTTGAGATGAATATGTGGCTTTTGTACTTTATTCTATTAATATGGCATATTACATTGATCAATTTTCTTATATTGAGCCACACTTATATTCCTGAGATAAATCCCACTTAGTTGCAGTGTATAATATTTTTAATGGGTTGTGGGATTCAGTTTGCTAGTTTTTGGTAATTTTTGTGTTCATATTTGTGAGGAATTTTGATATGCAGTTGGGCATTAGGGCCACCATTATGCTGGGATCATTGAACTTCCAAATTGTGCTTTCTTAGGGTACTAAAGGAAGCTAAAAATTGGTATGAAACTGGGCTTATGTTTAGGAATGCTCATAAATTCATTTCATTGTCTCCTCTCTACCCGTAGCTAAGACCAAGAGAGGAACAAAGCATACCTTCAAGGTGCCTTACTTTCATTTTCTATTTCTTCCTCTAGAATTTTGTCTTTCAAGTTCCTGAATTTTTACCGAGTGCCTGATACAAACTACCATCCTAATAGAACCTCAGGCTTTGTCTTCTTAGCCCCAATTTGATGGCAGTTTAAAATCCAGTTCCAAGCTGGGGATTCTTAAATTCTACATGTTATGGAACACACAAAAATGTTTATATTGCATGACTTGGCCACCTGGAGAGCTAAGTGGATCCGTATCTGCATTAACTGGAAGAAACCCCTTTATGTACCATCAGCTGTGAAGTTCAGCCAAGCCACCAGGAGCTGCAGCTTCTGAGCAAATGCCCACTCAGCTAGTTGACCTCTCTGCATCCAGCTTTTACTCAGAGACATTCGCTTAATACCATGCTGGCCCACAGCCAACATAAAAACTTGCTCATGATATTTATGTTAAGGATTATTTTATGATATCAGTATTGTGATATTTAACATGGCCCTAGTACTTACTTTGCTGAGGGGTTTTCTGAACATCGTGCTTTCCTCTAGGGTTGGACTGTGACCCACCAAGAGATCCTGTCTCAACCTCGGAGCTGATGCTCTGCTCAATAAAGCTCAGGAGCCTTTGGAGTTCACATACAGGAAGAATAAAGAAGTTATGGTCACTTCCAGCTGCTAGTTACTCCTGAGCCTCGGCTGCTGTCTAGTTTTTCCCATTAGTCTGTTTGTCCAAGAGATGATAAAGGACTCTTCTAAAAAGAATCCCTGCTTTGTTGAGTTAGTATTTTATGACTTTGGTTTAAACAACTGGACACACATGTCTGCACATATACACATCAAAGCACAATCCAAAATATGCACCCATTTTACTTCCTCTTCTCCTGTTCTAAGCTATTATATGTAAAGAAGCGTGCATAGGAGTGGAAGGAAGGAGGAAGGAGAGAATAATGTGCCTGAGGATGAAGAGAAGTAAGAAAGCAAGAGTGAGGGTGAGACAAGAGGAGAGAATATGATTCGCAGCCTGACGATGCGGAAGTTAGATAAGGGTAATGCAAATACAGTTTTCAGGAAGGCTTTTTCTGAGTTGTGCAAGGTTGATGATTATAGTGATTATAATTCAGCTATTAGGTGTGTCAGGAAAAGTTTTTAGCATAAGATGCATTGAATTTTAATTTATATGCAGTAAAATCCATGCTTTTAAGCATACAGTTCTATGCATTTTGACCAAAGTGTATCATGTTATCAACACTACAATCCGCATGTGAGAAACAGTTTTAAAATAACTCATTTAACTCTCACAATGAACAAAGAGGCAGGAACTGTTATTATGGCCATTTCACAGGTAGGAAACTGAACCACAGAGAGGTTAAATGCTCCAGTGACCGAGAAGATAAAAGAATCCTGGGAGTTTGACTTCAGAGCCTGAATTTTTAACTAATGCAGATCTCCTGCTCATTTTGTCTACGAACTTTTGGTAACAACTTAAATTACTTCTTCTAGACTCCTTGGTCTTGGTTTTGTGTTTTTCTTGGATACAACAATATGCTGAAGATGACTCAAGAAGCACAGTTTGAAGACAGAGGGGTAGATAGAAAATAGAAATTGATCTAGGTAAAGATACATGGATAAGTGTACTGATATTCTGCTCATTTGTTATTCTGTCCACAATATACATTTAATTCAAATAAGCAACTCTTTCTGACATACATTTCTCAATCTGAAATTTGGGAAGAAATAAAACAGGTGTTCTGAAGATCCGTTTCTGTAATTGAATTTACCATATCTTGGTATGAGCTTCTTAGATATAAACGCATGCCAAGAGCCTCATGACATTACCACCATCCAATTCCCCCAGAGATTTGCTGCACTAATGTGACAGAGAACGGGTGATTTGTGTTCTTTCTCATGACACTCAATTGCTTTCCTAAAAGGCTGGATAACATCAGATCGGAAGCTGAATGTTGAGTTCCAAGGGATTAGAATTAGTGTAGACCAGCAGGGACAATGAACTAGACGCCGGGAAAGTGAAATAGCTGCACTCTTGGTGATGCTCCTCCTAGCTCTGGCTGTCTCTGAAGTGGGAGCCATACTAGATTTTTCTTGCAGGCCCACCACCAGAACCTTGTGAGTGTTATAATTCATAGTGATATGTCACCTGAAAAGGGAAAAATGCATTTAATAGTTATTAATTAGAAACAACTTCATTTTGTTTTCAAAAACAATGTGGTATCTCTACTTTTCATCATTTTGTGTGTATCACCTTTAATTCATAGCATAATATGTACATATATATGAAATCACATTTATTTTTTGCTGTTTCTCTTTTCCAGGCACTTTTTTTTTCTGTTGAGCTGGACATGAGTCAATAAGAGCTAAAAGCATGTCTTTATTAAACAGTTATATGTGCAAATCATAATAAAAACTATCATTTATGCAGGGCTTGAACATCACAGATATGTCTGCAGTTTCTGAGGTAGGTATTGCTGTCCTGATTTTACATAAGAGTAAACTCAGCTCAGAGGGGTTGACTTGCTCAAGGCCCCACAGCAAGTAATTTATGAGGTCTGAATCCAAACAATCTGACATAAAATATTGTGACATTTAAGTTACACAACACACACACACACGCACATACATACACGTCACACAAACACTAAAGTTAGAGTCATTCTTGGTTATAGAAATAATACATTCAAAAAATTCATTCTTGCAATTATTTTTCTCACCTTATGCTTAATGTACTGAATTAGGGTGAAAACAGAATATGGAAACTCTTTTCATGATTAGCTTTTGATTTGTGTCCTCTGACAATTATTAGATTTTTTTTTACTAACAAAATGTTTAGCTTAAGGTAGCACTCTTCATTTGCTTACTGGTGCTTGGGAGGCATTGGAGTTCATGAAAAATGCAACTTCATTTTGTTTCTGACATCCAAGGGCTTTGCCCAGCTGTAGCTATTTCTAAGAAACAAAGGGCATGAGTACATTATTTGTTCCTTTTACCAGCCATGCATCTTAATAACAGCAAATATCTATGTACACCATGTACAATTTAATAAGGCTTTTTATTAATGTTATACTCTTCTACATATGAATCAGTACAATCTAGCCACAGAAAACTCTCTATACAAGACTTTATGTGCTTTATTCTATTTAAATTAGAGCCAGGCGCAATGGCTCATGCCTGTAATCTCAGCATTTTGGGAGGCCCAGACAGGGGTGTCGCTTAAACACAGAAGTTCAAGACCAGCCTGGGCAACATGGCAAAACACTGTCTCTACAAAAAAAAAAAAAAAAAAAATTAGCTAAGCGGAGTGTTGTGTACCTGTAGTACCAACTACTTGGGAGTCTGAGGTGGGAGGATCGCTTAAGCCCAGGAGGTCGAGGCTGTAGTGAGCCATGATCCCACCACTGTACTCCAGCTTGGGTGACAGAGCAAGATCCAGTCTTATTTAAAAAAAAGTTAGACAGTGACTTTCATTATATTTTGCATTATTATATATTGTTTTACACAAATGCACTAATTCCCATATATTTGTCTTAATTCACTCAGTTTATTTTTGGCTTACTTCTTTTCTTCACTTCTAAGTACATTTTATTTTGGCACATTTTAGCTTGGGCATTTAGGTTTATACTTCTTGTGTCTCTTGTGTTGCATGTATTTATGAACTCAGAAAATTTTATTAAAATATAATTTCTTCATGACAGAGAGTGGAATTGAATTTCAAGGGTGGAGAGATTTCCATAATGAGGCATCTGTGATATAAAACGCTGAAGACTTATTTTCAAAAAATACCTAAACATATATTTTTGAAGTGGTTGCACTCAGGGATCATTAACGATAATGTAAATAAACTGAAGGGAAACTTAGAGATTATTTTACTTCCCACCCTCACGTTTTATAGCTCAAAAAATTGCCTTTTGAATTTAACAGCCAATAACCTTAATGTCTTTTTTTTTTTTGACCAAGTCTCACTGAGTTGCCCAGGCTGCAATGGTGCGATCTCAGCTTGCTGCAAGCTCCACCTCCCAGGTTCAAGCAGTTCTCCTGCCTCAGCCTTCCAAGTAGCTGAGACTAGTGCGAACCACCAAGCCTGGCTAAGTTTTGTGTTTTTAGTAGAGACGGGGTTTTGTCATATTGGCCAGGGTGGTCTCGAACTCCTGACCTCAGGTGATCCACCCGCCTTGGCCTCCCAAAATACTGGGATTACAGATGTGACTAACCGTGCCCAGCCTAATAACCTTAATTTCTGTCCCTGTTACTCTTAGAAACTGAACTTGACACCTACTTTCACAGAGGAACTAGAGAAAAAAATAAAGTGCACAAATTCTTTAATTTCCACTCTTCAACAGGACTTGATCACCAAGCAAACATAGGAGGTGATGTTACTGAGCAGAGGGTCTCGCTGCCCAGTGCACTGGAAGCCAATACTGGCTTTTATTGTGAGTCGACCAACACGGAGACCAGGTGTGCAGCTCAAATCTGTCTCCTTCTGCTGGCTTTATAGCCATATTTTTATTAAAAATGTTTAAAGGTGGATTGGGGGATTAGCAGGCAATTGGTGAAAGGAAAAAAGGAAAAGGAAAGGAAAAAAGTCCTCAGGCATGGGCAGCTATTCTTTCATGTTACCTCATAGGTCCCATGTGCAAATTCAGGAGGCGTTCATATGAAATATGCTGTTGAAATTCAGGCTGTGATTTCAGCAAGGTTGTTCTGCAGATAATCTAATTGGCTATACTGGTTTTAACTGATTTCAGCCAGTTTTGTTGTCTTACAAGCAAAGGAAGTTTCAGCGTTTTGTGTGTGTGTGTGTGTGTGTGTGTGTGTGTGTGTTTTAAAATCTCTTATGCAAACTCGAGAAATTATGTTAGTCATTGGTTTCTTTAACTCTTTGGGGCATGGTTTCAGTGAGAGAAAGGGAAGAATTGGGCTTGGCTCCTGGCTCCTGACTTCCATGACTGAATGACTATTCACCAAGATAAGAAGAGTCAGGCTTCAGAATGGGGGTTAATACAGCTTTTGAGCTAATTTTTGGATATAGTGAATTGAAGGTGGAGATCACCAGGAAACAGGTATTTATGCAGGCCTTGGAAATCCAGAGAAAAGTATAATGGTGATTTTCTCCAACAGTACTCATCACATTGGGTGTTTGAATGGAGAAGGCAGATGGGTCTCCTGGACTCATCTCCTGGACTCCTTAGACTGCTTGAAGAGCACTGAGGAGAGATGCGCATGCCAGCTGATAGAGGCAGCATTAAATGAATGACTAAACACAGGAGTTTAGAGAAAAAGCAAAGGTGTAGGTGGCTTTGATGAGGTCAAAGAAGTGATATAACAGGAGCGATTCTAGAGATTAATAATTTATGCACAAGGCGGTTTAGTGGAGCTAAAGATTTCAGAAGGGGAACTCTTCATAGATGACCACGTAACAGATGTGGCCACAGTGTGGGCTCCTGAGGCATGGAAGGGGGCTGGGGTGGGGTGAAGTTAAACACTCTTGACTGGTATATCTTTTTTGATGCTCTGTCATCTCCCTTCCATTCCCACTCTCTTAGTGGATGCTATTATATTATTTTTCTGGACTATTCAATAGTTTTCTAATTTCTTTCTTTTCTTCCAATCCTTCTGTTTTAATTCATCTGTTAATACTGTGGCTAGAGAAACTTCTCTTAAGTGCGAACTTTCTAGTCTCATTCCATTACCTTCAGAATGATTTCACCTGTTTAGCTTGACATCTGTGTATTTCAATCAATAAATTACATATTCCATACTCCATCTATTTTCAGCCTCATATTCTTTCATTCAAAACAACGTTATCACTGTGGTCATGCTCATGGTGTTGCCATGCCCCTCATTATTATCAAACGCTAGCTAAGCCACACCCCTCACCATGTCCATACCCCACGCTGTAGCTATGACCCTCACTAATAGCCACGCCCCTTACTACATCCATGCCCCTCATGACAACCATGCCCCATGCTATAGTCACACCCCCTCACTAACGGCCACACCCTTCACTACAGCCAAGCCCCACATATGGCCACACCCCCTTACTAATGGCCATGCCCCCCACCACACCAAATCCCACAATACGGCCACATCCTCTGACTAACAGCCACATTTCTCACCATCAGCCATGGCCTCTTACAGGTTCACATCACACATTATAGCTAAGACCCTCACTATCAGCCATGTCCCTCACTGTAGCCACGCCCCTCACCAACTACACCTTCTCACTGACAGCCACCCCTGGTAATAAGCTTCACCCCTCACCACACCCCTAACCACACCCGCAACTCACCATATAGCCACACCCCCTCACTAATAGCCATGCCCCTTACCAAGCTTCCACTCCTCACTATGGCCACACCTTTCATGATAGCCACACTCCACACTATAGCATGCCACTTACCAAGCCACACCCCTTAACAACAACCATGGACCTGTTTGAGCTGTCTTTCAGCACCAGCACTTTCATACTTCCTTGCTTTTGTTCATGCTACTTTCTTCACTAGACATACCCTCCTTCCCCATCCATCCTTCACCCTCTACTATTCTACGAATCTTGTCTCTAGTATTCCTTCTTGGAAGCCTATTTAGGCTCCTGAAGCTGAGTTAGTCCTCTATTTCTATAGCACCGTGGAGATGTTATCATGACAGCAAACCACATTTAATCAGTGTTCTATTTATTTTTTTCATTCCTAGACTAGAGGCCCTTCAGAGTGGGAATCATGCTCTCTAATTTCACTCTTTCCACTTTCCACAGCACTTAGCGTCTGGTAGGTGCTAACTCAGGGGGTGACTTGATCACAGGTGACTAGTGAGAGGCGTCCTCTATCTCAGTATTCTTTCACAAATGGCACGGCTTCCCTAGCGAGCTTTAGGGAATTTTGCTCTGCTTTCTGTCCCAACCATCCTGGGCTCATCACCATGAAGGAGGAGAAGCTGCTACCTGTAAATGTTTCTGTTGCTTCTTCATTCTCTAGAATATGATGCCCTAAGGCGTCAAGGCTAAATCAGTCTCATGACTCTGAGCAAATTTGCTGCCCTCTTTCCTTTCAATATGACCAATTTTCTAATTCATTTCCTCCAAGTTTCTCTTTGTGTGCTATTTTCCACTCAAATTATACGTATGATACATTCTATTAATATTCTCTGCACCTAAACCTACAGAGCATATATCGCTTCACTGATCATCTGGAAGGAGACATTGCTAGAAAATAGAGCTCAATTATTTCTAAGGTGAAAGGAATTTCATGATAAGGGATTTTACCTTTAGCAGGACTCATGCTTGTCTTATTTTCTTGAAAAACTCAAAGTCTGAGTCTCTAAGAATTGTACATTTATGATGTCTTTTTGTGCTTTGGGAAAACAGTTCTCAAGAGAAAATACAGAGCATTCTTCAGCAAATTAGACTGGCCAGGAGCATGTTGGACCTGATATTTTCTTAATGCCTCTAGGAGTTTAAGGCACAAATCTGAGAAATCTTTATGCATCCCGCCAGCATTCAAACACTATTTACCGAGAGTACAAACTGGGATTAACAAGTGTTCCTCACATGCATAACAAATCTATATACTTGGCAGTCACATTTTGTATACCATGTGCCTAATATCCTATTGAGTAGACAAGCTTTTAGATGACATATAGTTTAACTTGGAGTCATTATAATGGGAATAAATAATGTTTGCTACCAAAGACGGGTAATGTATATAAGAAAATTTATGATGCCAATTTTGTGGTAGTTGCTGAGTTTGCTAAAATGACTAAATATATTCTCCCTTGAGGAGCTCAGTACTGGGATTACCCTTCCAAATGGTTGCATATTCTGCCAAATCAAGTCATTGAATCCTTGCTGAGTGTTGCCCATTTGAATTAGGACCCATATCCCTTTTCTGCCCCTTTCTGCCCTGCTCTGTGCCTCACGGGCCAACTGCCATAGACTCTTTAATATGATCTCCCTTGACTTTAGTTGAAAATGGCCAAGGAGAGGGACCAGCAGAGGACCCAGGGTGGGAGACAGTTCTGGGTGTTTATGACCACATTTCTTCCTATTTCATTTGTAGTTCTGGTGGTGGGGACACATTCCTCTAAGGTCATGATTTCTGTCAGTGGCCATTTTTCTTAGGATCCTCATCTCACCAGGCTCCAGAACTATGACACGCTGTCCCGACATCTGTCTTCAGTTCCAGGGCTGAAATGGTTTCTCCTGTTGCTGGTGCATCACTGGCCCTTGGTGACTCCCTTAATCTTAACTTTATTCAGTTTAATCCTTTTAATGTGCCATTGATTTTGTTCTTAGTGGGACCCCAGGAAAATGAGACACTGAGTGCTAAAAGAGGCCTTTCAACTACAGTAATCTATTTTTATTTCCTGTATTAGTTTCTTGGAATTATTATAACAAATTTCCCAAATTTGGCTGCTTAAAACAACAAAACAATTTATTTTCTCAGAGTACTGAAGCCAAGAAGTTAATAGTCACCATGGAAGCGGGGCCACACTTTCCATGAAGACTCTTGGAAAGACTCTCCCCTGCTCTTTTTAGCTTCTGGTGACTTCTGGTGTTCCTTGGCTTATGGCCACAACACTCCAGTCTCAGCCTGTGTCTTCATGGAGCCACCTCTGTGTGTCTCTGTGTATAAATCTTCCTCTCCTTTTATGAAAACATCAGTCATTGGATTTAGGGCCCACCCCACATCAAATATAATTTCACCTTGAGATCCTTAATTATGTTTGCAAAAATCCTATTTCCACATAAAGTCATATTCTGAGGTTCTGAGTGGACCTGAATTTTTTTGGGGGTGGGGGGGAGCTATTCTATTCACTCACTACTTCACTATGAAAAACATTATTGAATCACTATTTTAGCAGAAGATGATTTGAATATGTTAATAAAAACAGAGAAATTAGCTGTATAAGGATGACAAGCAATATGTTACCAACCCTGTGTTTAGTGGCTAAAATTACAAGTAAGTCCTCACTTAACGTTATTGATAGGTTGGGTCTTGAAAATTGCAACTTTAAATGAAACAGCAAACAACAGGTCCTCCAATAACATCACCTCCTTCAACTTATCTTCTTACACGTTGATAAGAAAAAAAATTGGTGTCAGTATATGTCATGTCACTTAAAGTTTCAATTTCCAAGAACCTATTGATGCCATTAAATAAGGATATTAGAAGAACTGATGGTGTGCATTTATATTCAGGATATAAGTTTGTCTAAATATGATGAGGACTCCAAATAATTATTTTGTAAAGAAAGAAAGATGGTTCTTTCTCAGGCTGTTGTGGTTCTGCTCTACAAGGTTGTCGGGAATCAGGAATGCAGGCATTTTCTACCTCATTGCTCCCCCAGCCTAGTGTTTTGCTCTCATTCAAATGACTTCTCATCCACATGACTCATGAGGGCTCACCAAATGCCTCCCTTCTGACTGTCATGGAGGAGGAAGACTGCCAACAAGGGCGCACTTCCAAGAATTCGTACTTGTCATTTCTGATTGCATGGAGTTAGACAGAGCTTTATTATATGGCCCCATATTGCTGCAAAGGGAGCTGGGAATAGAGGGTTCATTTTGAACAGTCATATGTTCAGCTAAAGGTCAGAATTTACTCCTTATTTAATGCAAAACAACAGGTTTTTGGAATAATTAGCATTCTATGTCACCCTCTGCAAAACCTTAAGTACCATTTGCTTAATCTTATCTATCTTATACCTTTGCAAGATCTGCAGAATTTTCTGCAAAACGTTTAATGAACTCCTTACAAGATACTTTTTAGATAAATATTTTCTGTGCTTTCATAACCTCATCCGAAAAGTAATTAACACTTATTGTATGACTACCATGTGCCAAACATTCATTCAATCACCATATATTTATTGGGTACCTATTATGTATCAGTATTGAAGATGTATCAGTGACAAAGACAGCTGAAGTCCTTATCCTTTGGAGGGAAACATATCTCTAATGAGGTGGAAAAATAATCATATTAATTCATTTAATAAAGGTATAAACAAACAAATTAAATCAATTTATATAGTTATAAACATTAATAAAATAAAATGAAGTATGATACAGAGAATGACTTGGGAGGGGAAAGTTTACTTTGGATAGGAGAAATATGCTACCTTAAAGCTTATTAGCAGTTGTGCAAGGAATATTCTTTTTCCTACTTTCATACTCAAAGTAACAATAGTGTTTATTGTTTTCTCATTTTACAGGTAAAAAAATTGCCCAGGGTCATAAACCTTGTAAATTCAGCCTCTGAATTTAAAGACTAATTCTGGACCCAGGATTCCCTGTCCTTTCCTCTATTCTACATTTCTTCAAATAAGTCTTCTCTAGGGTTATTTCCATTTCACTTTATGAAATATATAGTTAGGCAATTATCTTTTAAGATGAAGGAAGACGCTAATGATTTCATCCAACTCTGTAATTTTTGTGCTGCATCAGGTTAAACTTCAAAGCCAGTTTAGAAAATGTAGGAGATAATTAGAAGAGAGCAAGTGTGAGAGTCCATCGAGGCTCAGTTCGAGGATCACTGGGCATTGTTTGTGGAGAAAAAAAGACCCAAGGGGGCAGGACAGCAGCCTCCAAATATGAAGATTAGATTTGTTCCAAAGACCAATGTATTTTTACCTTCCTCTGTCGTATTTCTGTACTTAACTGATGAGGAGAGTTTTGAGAACGAAGTCAACCATTCCTTTGTAATACTTGGATTAAGTGCTTCATTTCTAGAGTTATATGTCTCTAAAGGTAGTATGTTGGAATCACATAATATGCTGGTTAAAAATATAGATTCCTGTGCATCTCTCTAGAGGCAGGATATATTGTGAAAATAAATAACCCCTGGCAATTCTTTATTCACATTAAATTTTCAGTAGCATTATTTTACCAAAGACTATTGAATAGAAATGAGCCAGGTTAGCCTTTACGCATGGTAATAATCTTACATGTTGATTGGGCAGAAGATTCAAGATAATCTTGGGTAAGTCTCTCAACTGTGGGTTTCCCCATATACAAATCAGCACATGAGGAGCCATGAGAGCCTTGCCATGTATCTATAATTCTAGATAGTGAGACAGAGCACAGGCATAGAGTCACATGTGAAAGAAACTGAAAAGTATGAGTTACGACTGGTTATATCTGCAGAGAAATCAGGAAAAGCTACATTGATTTGTTAAACAGTTATTATTGGTAGATGTCTTAGTACTTTTAACAGCGCTAAAAAATTTAATGAAAGTGAATCACTCTAATGAATACTCAAGTGTTTTTTGTTTATATTTTACTAATTTATCAGTGTGTTATCTTAAAGAAAAATCAAATTAATTACCCATCACAACCCTACATCATTTCAGAAACTTTAGGATACATTTCCTTTCAAAAAAACATTTAAGTCTGTGCCAACAAAACATTGAGATTTTTCTCATATATTAGGAAAACAAATGAGCAAAGGGAAGGAAGATGGATTGCAACTTGTAATTTAATCTCACGGTACTGATGATATCATAAACATCACAATCTACAGATTGAATTACAACTTTGTGATCAATCTCTCTCCCTATCTATTATCCACCACTGAATAAATGATGGCAGAGGAATCTAAATCAGAAAATGCATCCAGCAACAACATTAACAAATGAATGCAAACTACTCCTGAAACTTCCCTAAACAAAACTACCACTTACTGGTAAAATAAATAAATTTAGAACTTTTTGTATTAACATTGGGACTAAATCTTCCTGAAGACAAAGAACTTTAGAACTAGCACTTCTAGAATGACTGGCTTAATGAAATGATGTCTAAACTTGAAACGCTGTGAAGCTCTAAAACTAACACTCAACATTTTAATTAAAGAGGATTTTGCCATCTGGCATGTTTTGTTGCCACATAGATCTAAGACATTAGAAATCAATGATTTTGTTTGGTAGTGTGATTCCAAATAAGATATTATCTTTGATTTATGGTTCATAAGTTATTAAATGTTTTCTTGTTTGTTTGTTTGTTTGAGACAGAGTCTCGCTTTGTCGCCCAGGCTGGAGTGCAGTGGCACGATGTCAGCTCATTGCAAACTTTACCTCCCGGGTTCAAGTGATTCTCCTGCCTCATCCTCTTGAGTAGCTGTGACTACAGGCATGTGCCACCACGCCCAGCTAATTTTTGTATTTTTTAGTAGAGATGGAGTTTCACCATGTTGGCCAGGATGGTCTTGATCTCCTGACCTCATGGTCCACCTACCTTGACTTCCCAAAGTGCTGGGTTTACAGGTGTGAGCCACCGTGCCCAGCCTATTAAATGTTCTTAAGTGCTTTGGTTTAAAATTGCTCAATAGTGTAAGGAAGAAATTAGAAATGCTAGTATGGACACTAACATATTGAAATATTGGACTGAAGAGAGCGAACTTGTATAAGTACACACAGCTAGACAGACAGTTGTAAGATCCCGATCTAGGACTCAGGTTCCGAAGGTATCTGAGTGCCTTACCTAGTGCATCATCCCATATCTTGTAAAAACAGTAGAATTATTCTTTGACAATTGGCTTTGTACTGTATATTTGTAATTATAGGTGCATGTGCTTTTAAGAATACAGTAATTTCTCAAAATGAAATACATGCCTTAGTATTTTATAAAGCACTGTTAAAATTGCAATTATACACACTTTTGTAGTCACCCTTAAAATTTTTAGTGAGATGAAATCAAATCAATCTTATTGTTAAAAGTAATTACTTATTAAGTAAAAGAAATTCAGAGTTGGAAGAGAATGTAAGAACCACATTTATTATTTATGCCTCAATTCCATTACTGGCTAGGAAACTACCTGGAGAAAGATACAAATATCTTCGTAGAGGGTTCACCTCCCAGATGCATATTTTTTTCCATATTAAAAATTGCTACCAACTGAAGTGCTGAGGCTTTTAAAAAAATGTACAAGGCATTGTGACAAAACATTATATAATAATACTCTGGAATATGATATGGAAGGTAAAGGTATTTAATTAAAGGATTGGATAATTCAATGGGCCCTGCTTAACGAATATTATAATAATCAATATTAATATTTAGTTAAATTCGTCTGTATTTTCCATGTTCCAGGCACTATTTGAAATACCTTATATTTTAACGTATTTAATACAACAACCATATGAGATGAGTTCTCATATTATCTCAGGTTACAGAGGAAGAAAATAAGTACAGATAAATCAAGCAACTTGCTCATGGTTCACACAGCTAGCCATTTTGGAGCTGTGATTTAATAGCAGTAAATCTGTCTCTAGAGCCCATGAACCTATTCACCATGAGATTCTGCATCTCACAAGCTGAGATTAATCTCTCTTCTTCCATAAGAATTCGCTAATTGAATGTATAAATACCCAGGGCCATGGTAGATATTTTCTGAATATTCCAAAAAATATGCTTTCAGACTTGAATTCTATCTAATTAGGTATTTTATTAATCGGTGTTCTCCAGAGAAACAGAACCAATAGGATGGATATCTATCTATCTATTGAGATATTTATTTTACTTTAAGGAACAGGCTCATGAGATTGTGAAGGACGGCAAGTTTGAAGTTTGTAGTAGGCCAGAAGGCTGAAAATTCCTTGCTGGAATTTTTGTGGAAATTGCATTAAAACTATAGATCACTTTGGTCAAAACTGACATCTTTACTACTGTAAGACATGCAATCTATTAACTTTGTACATCTCTACTCATTTAGATCTTTGATTTATTTTTGTCTGTGTTTCATAATTTGCAGCATATAGATACTATATGTGTTTTGTTAAGTGTTATATTAATTATTTGTCATTGAGCAATTTTAAATGTTTTTTCTTAAATTGGTTTCTGCATGATCATTGTTAGTGTATAAGAATTCAATTGATTTTTGTGTGTTCCTGTATCCTGCAACTTGCTGAACTGACTAATTAGATCCAGAAGTTGTTTGTTGGACACCTTGAGATTTGCTACATAGACAATCATATAATCTGAAAACGGAAAGTTTTATTTCTTCATTTCCATTCTTTATGCCTTGTATTTCTTTTCTTGCTTTATTGCACTAGTTATAACTTCCAGCTATCTTGAATTAGATTACTGAGAGCTGACATCTTTGACATGTTCCCAAGCTGAGTGGGGGTGACTGATCATTTAGTACAGTGTTCACTGTAGGATTTCTGCATATGATTTCTATGAAGTTGCAGCAATTTCCCTTTATGCCTATTTTTTCTGAGAGTTTGCACATAAATAGGTATTGTATTTTGTCAAATGACTTCCTGTGTTAATTAATTTAATCATATGATTATTGTTGATATGATAGATTACGTTAACTGATTTTTGAATTTTAAACCAGCATTGCGTGACTAATAAATTCCACTTGGTTGTCGTATATATTTTATTTTTCGTCATGTTGTATTTAGTTTTGTTGAGTGTTTTTGCATCTAAGCTTATAAGAAATATTGGTCTACAGTTTTCTTTTTACTGTGTGCTGTTTTTGTCTAATTTATGTATGAAGGTAATAATAGCTTTATAAAATGCACTGGAAAATGTTTCCCCCTATTTTCCATCTATTTTATGGAAGTAAATGTGTAGAATTGGTATACGTTCTTATTTAGATGTTTGTTAGAATTCTCCAGTGAAACCACCTGAACCTGGAAACTTATTTTTGAGATTATTAATAATGAATTAAATTTTATTCAAATTATTTATTTATGATTCTCAAGTTTGGTAGTTTGTGGTTTTCAAGGGTTTGTCAGATGTTTTAGTGTTAAGTTTTTGGTAGTGTTCCCCTATTATCTTTTTAATGGCTTAGGAATCTGAAGTGATAGCTTCCTTTTCATACCTGATAGGGGTAATGTGTGTCTTTTCTATATTTATTTTTCTAAGTCTTGCTAGAAGTCTGTTAATTTTATTAAATTTTTTGAGAAACCAGATTGTTTTCATTGGTTCTTTCTATTTTTTTCCTTGTTTAATGTTAATTATTTCTGCTCTTTATTAATTTCTTCCTTCTGCTCCCTTTATATGATATATATTTTTATTTATTTCAGTTTCCATAAGGCAGTAATTTAGATTTTTAATTTAAGACATTTCCTTGTTTATAATGCAAGCATTTAGTGCTATAAATATCCTTCTCAGAACTGTTTTATATGCACCCTACACATTTTGATTAATTGTGTTTTCATTTGTATTTATTATTTATTTATTTATTTATTTTTTGAGACAGACTCTCGCTTTGTTGCCCAGGCTGGAGTACAAAGATGTGATCTTGGCTCACTGCAACCTCCACCTCCCGGATTCAAGTGATTCTCCTGTCTCAGCCACCCAAGTAGCTGGGATTACAGGCGTCCGCCACCACATCTGGCTAATTTTTGTATTTTTAGTAGAGACAGGGTTTTGCCATGTTGGCCAGGCTGGTCTCAAACTCCTGACCTCAGGTGATCCATCTGCCCTGGCCTCCCAAAATGCTGGGATTACAGACATAAGCCACTGCACTAGCCCATTTATATTTATTTCTATGTGTTTTCTATTTCTTTTGAGACATCTTGACCCATGGATTTAGAAGAGTTGTGTTTATTTTTGAGATGTTTAAAGATTTCCTGCTGTCATTCTGTTATTGATTTCTTATTTGATTTTATTAAGTTAGATAATACTCTCTGGATGTTTTTTATGTTCTTTTACACTATGGCATTACATAAAGATATTTCGATCAAAGACAATTGCATATATGACAGTGATTCGGTAAGATTACAATATCGTATTTTTATTGTACCTTTTCTATGTTTAGAAATGTTTAAATACATAAACACTTATCACTGTGTTACAGTTGCCTACAGTATTCAGTACAGTAACATGTGGTACAGTTTTGTAGCATAGCAGCTATATGCTATACCATATAACCTAGGTGTGTAGTAGGCTGTATCATCTAAGTTTATGTTGGTACACTCTATGATGTTCACCAAGCAATGAAATTGCCTAATGATGAATTTTTCCAAATGTATCCTCCTTGGTAAGCAATGCATGATGGTATATATATACTGAAGTTTATTTTATGGCCCAGAATTTAGTCTAACTTTGTGGATGTTTTATGGGTACTTGAAAAAAATGTGCACTCTCTTGTTGTTGACTGGAATATATATATATATATATATATATATAACCTAATATATATAATCATATACATATGTTAATTAGATCCTGTTGGATTATTATATTTTCAGATCTTTAATATCCTTGTATATTTTCTGTACTGTACCTCTATAAGTTGCTAAAATGAGTGTGATATTATGTTATAGTTTTTTTGTCTGTAGTCATTTCTCTTGCTCTGAACTCTATCAGATATTAATATACCCAGTTCTTGTTTTTGAAAATAACTGTTTGCATGGTATATATTTTTTTCTATTATTTTACTTTCAGTTTACCTAGGTCATTAAATTTGAAGGGCTTTCTTGTAAACAACGTATCGTTGGGTCTTGGTTTTATATCTGCTTTGCCTATCTCTTTCTCTTATCTTTCTGTGACTCCAGTGATAAGAAGGTTGACTATTTTGTTATTATTTTCTCATAGATTCCTGAGACTGCTAAATTTTTTTGAGTCTGTATTATCTCTGCTGTTTAGATTGAGTGAGTTCTATTGATCTGTCCTCAAGTTCACTGATTCTGTTATTTATCATCCATACTCTACTATTAAACTCATCAAGCAAGTTTTGCTTATTGTATTTGCTAGGTCTATAATTTTTATTTCCTTTTTTTTAAATTTATACTTTTTTCTGAGAATTTTTTCAAGTAAATTTATATGATTGTTGAAGCATTTTTTTCTGATTTATGATTTTAAATACTTGTCAGATATTTCCAACATTCAATTAATCTAAGCATTGGCAATTGATTGTCTTTTCCAATGAAGTTTTGATTTCTTGCTTCTTGGTTTCTGATTTTGGATGGTATTCTGGCCATTTTGTCTATTATAATAGCAGAATGACTCCTGCTTAAATATTTAGTAGGAAGCCCCACTGTTTATGTTTAGCAGGCATTTCCTAGCCTACTTTTGTGGGCTGTATTTCAAATGATGGTTTAATTTTCAGATGCCTTGCAATATTATTTTGGTTTGCTTAGTTTATTTGATGCTGCTTTGGTTTCCACTGGTCCCTATTGCTGTTGCCTGAATGGGCAGGGTTTCTCCAGGCCACCTATTGTCTCTCAGTGGAGGAAGGGAGTCTCAGGTCTATGGGCATGAAGAGGCTACCCTGGTTCAGTGCATGTTGTGATGAGATCTTTCTGCCTTGGATAGAGAGGACTTTCCAAGCAGGTCACTTGCAGGAGTGGGACCTCCTGTATCAGTGCTCACTAGCCACCCATGTCTCTGGGGAAAAGTCTCATGTCTGTGGGGACAAAGAGGCTTCTTTGGCTGGGCCACATTTTATGGTGAACTCTCTGGGCAATGCCCACAAGCCACACTGCTTTTCTGGGCCAGAAGGGGAGTCAAAAGCCCACAGGGATAAAGAGGATTTCCTAGTGTATTGATTTTCTCTTGTTGCCTTTACAAATAGTCATAAACTGAGTGGGTTAAGCAACTCAAATATGTTATCTTATAGTTCTGAGGGTAAGAATATCTCACATATCTCAGTGGACTAAGATCAAGGTTGACAGGGCTGCATTCTTATAGGCTTTGGGTACTATTCATTTCCTTGTCTGTTGCAGCTTCTAGAGATCATGTGTATTCCTGGTCTTATGGACCCTTCCCCATCTTTAAAGTTACCAATGGCAGGTAAGGTCCATTTCACATTGCATCACTCTGACCTACCCTTCTGCCTTCTTTTCCAGTGTTAAGAAGCCATGTGATAATATTGAGCTTACCTAGACAATCCAGGATAATCTTTTATTCCAACTTTCATCACGTCTGCAAAGTCCCTTTTACCACATGAAATGACATATTCACAAGTTACAGTGATTAGGATATGGACACTGGGCCAAGTCACTTGTGGTATAGTCCCTTTCACCAGTAACCCCAGTTTCTCTGGTGTCTGTGGTTGAAAAAAGGGGATGAAATCCTTAGGGACAAAGAGGCTTCCTGAGTTGGGACACCTGTTGTGGTGGAATGCCTCTAGATTGTGCCACCCTGTCACCTGGTGTGTCAGGGAGGAGCCTCCAGAGGACGGAGGCCTGTGTGGAGGGAGAGTTCTTCTCCTAGTCACTTTTTAATTTTGATACTAGACACAGTGCTTACTTTCTTGAGTCGATTTTTCTAAGTGTATTTAATTGTACTCATAATCGGCAAATAAAAATGTGTACATTTGAGGTATACAATGGGATGATTTGATGTACGAATACACTGTGAAATGATTGCCACGATTGAAGTCATGAACAAATCCATCACCTGGCCCCTTATTGGCAGTGTTTCCTATGGTTCCCCCTGCCAGTGGTGCTGGGCTCAACTGGTGTGTTAAAGGAAGACGCATTCCATCCAAGTAAAGAATAAGGTTACTGGGATGCCTCTGTTGCTGTGTTGGAGATGGGAGGCATGAATTCTTGCTGCCTTGTCTGGTAGCTGGGGTCACCTAAGATGCCTTGCCACTGTGTTGATCCTCCACTCCTGGAGCCCCTAACTAGTTCCTCTTTCCTTTAATATATTTCAGAGACATCTTTTAGTTGTCTCTTTTGTTATTTCCAAAGCTTAAATTTATACTTAGTAGGATAGCAGGGAGAGATAAGTCTACTACATCACGTCTACACAAGAAGTCATCTGTTCTGTTCTTATATTTCGAAGCCCTCTCCTTGAGTTATACACATATTGAGGATATTTATATCTTCTGGTTGAATTGACCCCTTTTTTCAATATGCAACATTACTCTTTATCAATGGTAAGATTTTTTCCAGATGCTTATTTTGTCTGATATTAATATAGCCACTACAGTTTTATTTCTGTATGATATATCTTTCCCCATCATTTTACTTTTAACCTATGTCATTGGAAGGAAAAAAACCTGATTAAAAATGGGTAAAGAATCTGAATAGACATATCTCAAAAGAAGACACATGAAAAACTACATGAAGAAAATGCCCAACATCATTAATAATAAGGGAAAATGAAAATTAAAAACACAATGAGATATCACCCCATATCTGTTAGAATGGCTACTATAAAAAAGACAAAATATAGCAAGTGTTGGAGAGAATGTGGAGAAAAAAGAACCCTTTGTTCCTCAGTATACTGTTGTGGGGATGTAAGTTAGTATAACCAGACACAATATGGAGGTTCTTCAGAAATTTAAAAATAGGACTATCAGATGATACAATCCCACTTCTGGGTATATATCCAAAGAAAATGAAATCAGTATGGTGCAGAGATATATGCATGCCTATATTTATTGTAGCGTTATTCACAATATCCCAGATATGAAGTCAACCTAAGTGTCTATCAACTGATGAATGAATTTTAAAATGTGGTATAATACACAATAGAATACTATTTAGCCTTAAAAAAGAATGAAATTCTGTCACTTGTGAAAACATGAATGGCAAATACCACCTGTTCTCACTTACCTGTGGAATCTAAGACAGTTGAACTTGTAGAAGCAGAGAGTAGAAAGATGGTTACCAGATAGTGGGAAAGGGTAGGGTAGGCAGGAGAAAAATTGGTGAAAGGCTACAAAGTTTTCTTTACATAGGAAACATGCTTTTTAGATCCATTGCACGGCATAGTGACTACAGTTAATAAAAATGTATTACATATTTCATATTACATATTTCTCCTTTCCTTTAAATAATCACTCCATTTTGTTCTGATCTGCAAGGTTTCTGATAATTATTCTACTGTAATTCATATTTTTGTTCCTCAGTATATAGTGTTTCCTTTTCTCTCACTGCCTTTAAGATTATTTTTCTTTGTTTTAAATATTTATTCATTGATTTGTTTGCTTGGTGTTCATCTGCCTTGGAGGATCTCTGAGTTACTTGAGTTTGTGGCCTGACATTTTTATTATATTTGAAATTTCTCTGCCATTTTCTTTTCAATATTTTTTCTTCTATGGATTACCTTTCTCTTCCAATTCTGGGACTAAAATTCCACATATATATTAGACATTTTTGATATTGCCCCACCATTTTTTTTAAATCTATTATTTTTATCAATATAGTTGCAAGTTGGCTGATTCTTTCTTCAGCCAGGTCAAGTCTGCTGATAAGACTATCAAAGGAATCTTTCATCTCTAGGATTTCCATTCTACTTTTTCTTGTAATTTCTACCTCTCTGCTGAAATCCCTCATCTGTTCCTGAATTGTTCATCTGTTCCACTGGGTTATTTAATATACATCACATTCATTTTACTCCCCATTCTGACAGTTTTAGCATCTGGGTCATTTCTACATCTGGATCTGTTGTTTTATTTTGACAATAGGTTGTGTTTTAATTTGGTATGTCTCTGTTTTGACTGAATGTTGAATAGTATGTAAGGAGTATCAGAGACTGAAATAAATGGTATTTATATCTAGAAATGAACATGCTTCTTCTGTTTTAAGCTAATTAGCATTGAAAGTGACATCAATCTGGTGAGGATCTGGGCTGGATTTGGGATTTATGGTTGCTATGGTTATGCTTAGTGCATCAAAATCTTCAAATTCTTCTAACTGTAGGTTGTTTATTGTATTGTTCCTAGAATAGTGGCTGTGGCTCCTGGGAGTTTTTCTAAATTTTCTGTTTCATCCACAGCTGTGGGCATTTTCTGCATGCCTGCATTACAGAGGAGTTTCTCTCTACATCCTTACCCATCTCCCACAGGTAGCCTTCTCCTGCTGACTATTCATTGCTTCCTATGGTGATGGGATGTGTACAGTTTTCTATTGTGTTGATCCAGCTTCCATGTAGGTAGCTGAGCTAGTCCCAGTTATGTGTCTTTCCTAGCTTCCTGCCTTGCTTCACAGTGGCAGTCAATCCCCTGTTTTACATGGTGGGTTCTTGCTCAGGGACAGAGTTTCCTCCCTCTTTGCCTGCTGTTTCAAGCCCTTTCTTGCATTGGTGTAGAACCTTGGGCACAAGACTCTTTCTGACCCTCCTGTGAGGTAAAGTGTTGTTTCCTCCTTACTGCAACCACAGTGGCTCAAGTTAGTTCTTGCATCTCCCCCAGTGGAAGATAAACTTGCACTCCTCCAGCCAGCCAGTGTTTTCTCTGTGATCCTGAGAAAGAGGCTTTGCAACCTTCCTACTCACCTCCCTTCCCAAAGATTTTAGACTTTTGTAGGTAGAAGACAAGATCAGGCAGTTGGCAGTGCCTTGTGCCTTCCACCTCTTCCACCCTCGGCTACTGTTCATCTCTTTTGAGTGTGGAAGTGACAGGACTTGCTAACCCTCCTCCAGCACTGTAAACCTTTCCATTGCTAAGAGAGAAGGGACAAGGCTGGGAGGTAGAACCACATTATCTTTCCCCTAGTGGTGGCCAATCCCTTCCTTCATTCCTGCACCAATACAGGAGTCTTTTTCCAGTCTTCCCACAATTATCCCCTTGAGCACTCGATGGATTCTATGAGTCGGGATTCCCCCTTGTCTCTGGGGTTTCCATGGTTTTTGCTTATGCTATTTACTCCAGCTCACACTCAGCCAATAGCAATCTATTCCAATTTTAAGTGCATTCTTTGGTGGCTGTCTGATGACCACTATTTCTTCCCAAGTATAACATAATAATCTAGGTCATGCATCCTGTTTCTCTTCACAGTGGTCTGATTTCCCTTGAATTTTGGGCTTATTTATTGCTAAGAAACCTCAGCTTTCTGATAGGCCCAGGTGGGAGAAAATATTTGCAAACAATGCATCCAATAAAAGGTCAATACCAGAATATATAAGGAACTCAAACAGCTCAGTATCAGAAAAACCCAAATAATTCTATTTTAAAAAATGAGCAAGTGATCTGAATAAACATTTCTCAAAAGAAGACAAACAAATGGCCAACAGGTATGGGAAAAAATGTTCCACATCACTAACCATCAGGGAAATGCAAATTAAAACCACAATGAGATATTATTCAACCACAGTTAAAATGGATTCTATCAAAAGGAAAAAAACAACAAATGCTGGCAAGGATAGGAAGAAGGGGGAGCCTTCATATGCCATTGGTGGGAATGTAAAGTAGTACAGCCATTACAGAAAACAGTATGGAGGTTTCGCTCTAAAAATGAAAAACAGAACTACCTTATGATCCAGCAATCGCACCACCGAGTACATTTCCAAGAGAAAATAAATCAGTACATGAAAGAGATAACTGCACTCCCATGTTTATTGCAGCACTGTTCATAATATCCAAGATAGGAATCTACCTACGTGTCCATCAACAGATGAATGTATAAAGAAAAATTGGTATACGTACACAAGGAAATGCTATTTAGCTTTTAAAAGAAGGAAATCCTGTCATTTGAGACCACATGGGTGGACATGTAGGACATTATGTACAGTGAAATAAGCCAGGCAAATAAATTGAATGTTCTCACTTACATGTAGGAACAAAAAATTGAATCTCGTGGAAGTAGAAAGTAGAATAATAGTTCCCAAAGACTGAGAAGGGCATGGGAGAAGGTGAAATAAAGAGAAGTTGGTTAATGGGTTCAAAAATACAGTTAAATGGAAGGAATAATTTCTAGTATTCAGTAGTATTATAGGAAAATTATAGTTAAAATAATTTATTGTGTATTTCAAAATAGCTAGATGAGAAGTAGTATAATGTTTACAACACAAAGAAAGGATAAATGTTTGAGGGTGTGGATATCCCAGTTACCTTGACTTGACAATTACACATTGTATACATGTATCAAAATATCACATCCACCCAAAACACATTTACAACTATGATATATCAACACAATAAACAAAAATAGAAGTTACTATTTCTTCTGTTAGAGTAAGAATGACGCTCTACCATTGTACATCCCTGGGAAAGGCAGAATGTCCGGGCTATGGTCTTTAAGGGCCAAACATCTGGATAAATGTTGCTGAATTCTGCCATGTTTTGAGTTTTTCTAAATCCATGAATCTTAAGAATCTGGTTGACAAACTTTAGAATGACGATTTTGTGTTGTATGTAGATTCGAATAAATAAAAACATTAAGGTGGATAACACAGTGACACGGATAAAACCCATCTTCTTGAAACTAAGTGCACTGTTACTTTTGTAAAAATTAGATTTATCCACCTTATCACAATTATTAACTGAACTTATTGGCTAATTAGTAGTTTTCCATTTCATTTTCTTTTCATAGGCTCACCTAGGGTATAACTGAACAATGTAGCAATAACTCACCTGTGTCACAGCTTAAAATATTTACTCATAAAGTGTGTGTCTCACAGTGCAAATAAACCTAGACCTAGTTAGTTGAGAGAGTTAAATTACTATATTAAAATTTGTCTTTTTATTTTTGACCTTTTATATATCTTTATCTGTTTATATGGCCATTTATTCTCCTATATAACTGTCCAAAAGATTAAAATTGCATTTTATGCTTCATTAAACTATACATTAGGATTCCTGAGATTCAGAATTAAAGTGACATTATTATGAATAAAATGATTGAAGCATAATTATGGTATAATTACCAACTATTGAGATACTTAACCTAGATGGTTGTGTCAATAAACATAACCATTTTTTTCTGATTTTTATTAAAGAGTCAAATTATAAATATACTTCATGTTTTAAATAGCTATTTCTTCTGGTTTTAACTCATTTTTATCAGAAAAATAATGATTACTTCATTTTAATCTTGAGGTAAATGCACATCCTAAGTATAACCTTGGGATAAGAGAAAGTTTGCATGACTTATGATGCTAGATGTCATTATTGATGAACTTGTCCAGGGAGTATAAAGCCACACTGAAATGTTCCAACTGTTTTCCACTCGGTGGCTCATTCATTATTCACTTTCTGCCTCTATAAAATTAGCCAGTGGACCCTTTACAGGGAAGGATGACTATTCTTACCAAAACTTCTAATTTCATTCTAATCTAGTCAAACACATGCTGTAGTGTTATATTAGTAATGCCCAATTAGCAAGGCCTAGGGTAGAAAATAGAAAAAAAAAAGGCAAATGCAAGTCACTCCTAGTAAAGTCATTTAATCTCACTCATCAACAGCTTTGCTTATCTTCACTAAAATAGCAAAGTGGAAGTTGTGAGAAAAAGAAAAGTGAGTCAGTGGGTCACAGTTCCTAGACAACATACAGTGTCTGAGCCAATGTCTTTTACTTAAGGCATTATAAGGACAATGACTTGTCCCTAAGCAGAACCTTGTTCAAAGTAGGAATTCAATATAAGTTCATTCAATGAATGGATTGAATAATATGATACTCTGAATTTTCTATGCAAAACTTACAGGTATTAATATTTTGCCATATTTATTAAATTATTCACTCACATATACTCTCTATCATGTGACAGACACTGCCCAGGGTGCTGAAAATCCCTAATTCATTCTTGATACCCTCTCTCAAGCACTTCAGGGATAAAATGAGTTTTGCTGGGATAGAATTATCTTCGGGTGAGTGTGACTGGGACACAGTTTGAACGTACCTAAGGTCTCAGAATATTCTGCATCTTGACCTGTGTGCCAATTACTTTGACATTTTACATGGTTAAAATTTATTGAGTTTACAATTATGTGTTTTTTTCTGTATGCTTCTTATCTTAAAAACCTTTTTACATGGGATTTGTGAATTGACTTTCATAAACACAACGTATTTGGTTTGAGGGTCAAAGTGCAAGCTATAGGGGACTAATAAACATCCAAGATTGCGTGCCAATTAAAATACAGGAAGCCCAGTTAAAATGGAATTTCGATAAATACCAACATTATTTTTCCTGTAAGTATGCTCCAAATATTTCATGAACATACTTATAATAAAGAGTATTTAACTAAGTGTCCTACAAATCCTGTAAATTTTTTTTGCTAAGTCAGGTAATCTTAATTGGAAGTAATCCACAATCACTGTAAATCAGCAATAAAATATTGCTTTTTTGCTTTTTACAGTTATCTAGTATTTGCCACCTATCTTGAAACAGCTTACATTTTCCTTGTAATGCTATGAAGCTATTATAAATCTACTCTAGCTAGAGAAATTTGCAAGACATATTTTTAATTACAAAAGAAAGATCACCAGGCTTGGTTTTCAAGAATTAACCAGGAAAATTAAGCAGGAGGTGGAATGAGAAGAATAAAATTATCACATTGTAACTCCAACAACTGCCTTAAATTAATATTGTGCAGCTTTCTAAAATCAAATAATAACAGTTTAAACCTATTATAAATAATATATTAACTCTACAGGTAGCTTTTACTATTTCCCTGCAGTTCACTGTGGTCATTCTACTTATTATTAACTTTTCACATTTATGATATACAGATTGGTTTTGCCTTCTTGGCTCATTCTAGAAGTTAACTTTGTTGTACATTGGGCAAAAAACCAAGGACAACCTGAAGAACTCACTCATCTTATCACTGGTTCCTGCTGGTAGAATTATTTTGCCTGGAAGTGCCACGTGGAATAACTTACTTTGTATAGGCAACTGGTTAAATGGAGTTGCTTGAATTCCCTGCGTATCTTAGATATCAACACCTTATCAGATGTATATTTTGCAAATATTTTCTCACAACATTGGTTATCTTTTCACTCTGTTAATTGTTTCCTTTGTTGTGTAGGAGTTTTTTAGTTTGATATAACCCCATTTGTCTATGTTCACTTTTATAGGCAGTGCTTTTGGGGTCTTACCCCAAAAATATCTTTGCCCAGACCAATGTCACAAAGCCTTCCCCTTATGTTTTAAATTGAGTTTAAATTGGTTCTTCATGGTTTGTCATTCTTGCCATTGCTTTTACTTATCCCTGCTAGTATTCTGATAGGCTGAACCAAACTGAGGGCCAGAAAGCAAGGGGGTCCTTTTGAAGAGTCAGCTCATGGGACTTACAGCAGGTGGAGAGTAGATCTGATGGAGAAGTGGGAGGTACCCAGGACTTCCTATGAATTCCTTTACTCTGCAGGACACCCCTCTTTTGGAGAGATTTATTAAAGATGCTCATTTATGGGCTGAAGAACTACTCTTGACTTGCTTTTTCATTGAAATAGGCTGTTTGAACATCTTTAACTCATTATATATTTAGCCTTAAGTTGTTGGATTCCCCTTTCAGGTTGAAGAAATGATTTCTAACTGAATCCTTGCCTTTAAATTTTGATGCATATTTGGATGAAACTGTGTTTTTGGATTATAGTCTCAGCCTAGGCATCCAAGCCAGCATTACCATTGTGAGTAAAAGTTAATATTATTTTCCAATAGCAAATTCTCAGTTGCTCTCCTGTGAAGAGCGATATCATGTTATATATATATATTTTTGAAACTGTAAAATGTTTATTTGAGTAAGAGCAATTGATAAATTATAGAACATCAGGCTGAAAGATATTTAGTGTTTCATTGACAGTGTAAGAAGCAAGTATTTATTGGAAAAATGTAGAAACAAAGAAATCATTTGTTGGCACAAAATTGTTTTTTACTTTTTTTTGTTTTTTTGTTTGTTTACCTTGTTGGACATTTCCTATATATAAGGTTGTTGGCTACTCCTGGTTGGTTGAGCTTCCTTTCTGTTTTCTAAATAGGCAGTTACAATAAATAATTTGTTTTTCTCTTTTTTTATTTGATTGCTTTGTTGTGTTTTTATTTTTTTTATTTTTTTTTTGTTTTCTGCATTTGTTTTTTTTTTATTATTATACTTTAAGTTTTAGGGTACATGTGCACAACGTGCAGGTTAGTTACATATGTATACATGTGCCATACTGATGCACTGCACCCACTAACTCGTCATCTAGCATTAGGTATATCTCCCAATGCTATCCCTCCCCCCTCCCCCCACCCCAGAACAGTCCCCGAAGTGTGATGTTCCCCTTCCTGTGTCCATGTGTTCTCATTGTTCAATTCCCACCTATGAGTGAGAATATGCAGTGTTTGGTTTTTCGTTCTTGCGATAGTTTACCGAGAATGATTATTTCCAATTTCATCCACGTCCCTACAAAGGACATGAACTCACCATTTTTTATGGCTGCATAGTATTCCATGGTGTATATGTGCCACATTTTCTTAATCCAGTCTATCATTGTTGGACATTTGGGTTGGTTCCAAGTCTTTGCTATTGTGAATAGTGCCACAATAAACATACGTGTGCATGTGTCTTTATAGCAGCATGATTTATAGTCCTTTGGGTATATACCCAGTAATGGGATGGCTGGGTCAAATGGTATTTCTAGTTCTAGATCCCTGAGGAATCACCACACTGACTTCCACAATGGTTGAACTAGTTTACAGCCCCACCAACAGTGTCAAAGTGTTCCTATTTCTCCACATCCTCTCCAGCACCTGTTGTTTCCTGACTTTTTAATGATTGCCATTCTAACTGGTGTGAGATGGTATCTCATTATGGTTTCGATTTGCATTTCTCTGATGGCCAGTGATGGTGAGCATTTTTTCGTGTGTTTTTTGGCTGCATAAATGTCTTCTTTTGAGAAGTGTCTGTTCATGTCCTTCGCCCACTTTTTGATGGGGTTGTTTGTTTTTTTCTTGTAAATTTGTTTGAGTTCATTGTAGATTCTGGATATTAGCCCTTTGTCAGATGAGTAGGTTGCGAAAATTTTCTCCCATTTTGTAGGTTGCCTGTTCACTCTGATGGTAGTTTCTTTTGCTGTGCAGAAGCTCTTTAGTTTAATTAGATCCCATTTGTCAATTTTGGCTTTTGTTGCCATTGCTTTCGGTGTTTTAGACATGACGTCCTTGCCCATGCCTATGTCCTGAATGGTAATGCCTAGGTTTTCTTCTAGGGGTTTTATGGTTTTAGGTCTAACATTTAAGTGTTTAATCCATCTTGAATTGATTTTTGTATAAGGTGTAAGGAAGGGATCCAGTTTCAGCTTTCTACATATGGCTAGCCTGTTTTCCCAGCACCATTTATTAAATAGGGAATCCTTTCCCCATTGCTTGTTTTTCTGAGGTTTGTCAAAGATCAAATAGTTGTAGATATGTGGCGTTATTTCTGAGGGCTCTGTTCTGTTCCATTGATCTATATCTCTGTTTTGGTACCAGTACCATGCTGTTTTGGTTACTGTAGCCTTGTAGTATAGTTTGAAGTCAGGTAGTGTGATGCCTCCAGCTTTGTTCTTTTGGCTTAGGATTGACTTGGCGATGCGGACTCTTTTTTGGTTCCATATGAACTTTAAAGTAGTTTTTTCCAATTCTGTGAAGAAAATCATTGGTAGCTTGATGGGGATGGCACTGAATCTGTAAATTACCTTGGGCAGTATGGCCATTTTCACGATATTGATTCTTTCTACCCATGAGCATGGAACGTTCTTCCATTTGTTTGTATCCTCTTTTATTTCCTTGAGCAGTGGTTTGTAGTTCTCCTTGAAGAGGTCCTTCACATCCCTTGTAAGTTGGATTCCTAGGTATTTTATTCTCTTTGAAGCAATTGTGAATGGGAGTTCACTCATGATTTGGCTCTGTGTTTGTCTGTTGTTGGTGTATAAGAATGCTTGTGATTTTTGTACCTTGATATCATGTTATATTTTTAAGGAAGTGAGATTTACCAAAGTGAAATCCTAGATAAATAAAAAACAGATAGCTGAGATTACTGAAGTGTTGCATATAATATTTGAGAACTCTTTAAAAAATGTAATGAAGAATTAGAAATGTAATAACATTGCTCAATTTTTAATTTGAGATGTTAGCTTTGAGCAAACACTCTGAAGAATTATTTTAAAATTTGACAAATGTATTAAATATTTTCCAATCATCATAAAATGTATGTAGGCTTTTAATGCAATCTCTAAAACTATATCTATCATTTGATGATTTTTTCAAATAATATTGTCATATACAACTTCACCATTTTAGAAGCAAAAAAAAAAAGTGGAGAAAAAGTGAAAGAAATAAGCAGCCAAAAGTTACTGTAATATACTTGGAATGCAGTTTATGCAAAATGCTACTATGACACAGTTTAATCCTTCCCAATGAGATGAGTTGTCAGTTGCCATTTAATCTGCTAAAGCATAGTCCTTTGTTGCGGAACAGAAAATAAGAAATTAGGAAAAAAGTAGTCTTTATTTAATCTTACTAACCAGGGCTGTGATAAGCTGACAGAGAAAACAAAAGGGAAATTGAATTTCTCAGAAATAATCTAGAAAAAATGGGTCAGAATGGAGTGGAAAGGGGAAAAAAGACAATACCACTCTACTTTAAAATAGGAGGCAGCCAGAAATTCAACATGAATTATTGTCTATCAAAAGGTACCCACTTTCCAGCCTTGCTGTAAATTTCCATTTGCAGAAAGCTCAAATGTCTCTGAACTTGATGCTCTGAATAAAAGGTGTGATTTCTAGAGGAAATTTACTAGCTGTCCTATTTCCCATGCAAAGGGAGAAAATCCTGCAACTTCTAGGCTGACTTCCTCAGTAGGTATGAAGTAATATCTCCTGTTCACATAAGATGAAGAAAAATCTTCTAGTTTGTAGTAGAGAAATATTCATTTTTAATTTGCTAGTTGTTTTTAATTGAAGTTTTAGAATAAAGATATAGTAGTTGGATATCCACAGGTAATTTCCCCTAAATAGGTTGCTAAATATGTTCTGCCTTATAGAACATGCATTCAAGATATCTTGTAGATTTAATTTATTTTAAAGCGGGATTTCTTTTTGAAATCCATCATTGTTTGCTGGTAAAATGAAATGTTGTCTGTTACTGAAAATTTACCTAATTAATTACTTCCAAAATCAAAGCAGTAAAATTCCAAATGGAAAAGGAATAAGTTAAATTGTCCTTGTTTGTAGATGACATAATTATATATATAGGAACCCTGAAGACTCTATCAAAAAACTGTTAGAATTAACAAACAAATTCAGCAGGATACAAAACCAGCATACAAATATCAGTAATGTTTCTACATATTAAAAATGAACTACCTGAAAAAAATCAAGAAAATTCCATTCATAATAGCTACAAAAAATAATACATAAAACACTTAGGAAGAATTTTAACCAAAAAGTTGAACGATCTGGATACTGAAAACCATAACATATTGATGAAAAAAATTGAGAAAGACAAAGACAAACGGAAAGAGATCTCGTGTTCATGAATTGGAAGAATTAATATTGTTAAGTCTACACCACCCAAAGTGATCCACAGATTCAATATAATGTCTATCAAAGTACCAATGACATTATTCATAAAAATAGAAGAAATAACCACAAACTTTTTGTGGGACCACAAAAGACCCTGAATAGTCAAAACAATCTAGAGCAAACAGAACAAGGCTGGAGGCATCACACTATCTGACTTCAAAATTTATCGCAAAGCTCTAGTAACCAAAACAGCATGGTGCTGGTATAAAAGCAGATACAAAGGGCAATATAAAAGAATAGAGAGCCTAGAAATGGATCTCTGCATTTACATCCAACTTATTTTGACAAAGGAGCTAAAAACATACAATGGGGAAAGATGATCTCTTTAGTAAATGGTGTTAGAAAGACCAGATATACACATGAAGAAGAATAAAACTAGAGGCTCATCTCTCATTATAAATAAAAATCAATTCAAAATGGATTAAAGACTTAAATATAAGACTCAAAGCTATGAATATTAGTAGAAGAAAACATAGGGAAAAGCTCCATGACATTGGTCTGGAAAATGACTTTACGAATATCATTCTCAAAGCACAGGCAGAAAATACAAAAATAGACAAATGGAATTTCATCAAACGAAGCAGCTTCTGCACAACAAAGAAAACAATCAACAGATTGAATAGACAACCAAAAAAGGGAGAAAATATTTGCAAGCTATACATATGATAAGGGGTTAATATCTAAGATAGATAAGAAACACAAACAACTCAATAGTAAGAAAACAAGTAACCTGATTTTAAAATGGGCAAATGATCTGAATGTAGATATGCAAATGACCAACAGGTATATATGAAAAAAGGTTCAACATCACTAATCATCAGGGAGTTGCAAATTAAAATCACCACCTCAAATCTATTAGAATGACTATTATCAAAAAGACAAGTGGTAAGTGTTAGACAGATGTGGAGAAAAGAGAACCCTTGTATACTGTTGATGACAATGTAAATTAGTACAGCCATTATGGACAACAGTATGAGGGTTCTTCAAAAAATTAAAAATAGAACTACCATATGATCCAGCAATCCACCACTGGGTATATATGCAAAAGAAAGAAAAATCAGTATGTCAAAGAGTTATTTACACTCTCATATTCATTGTAGCACTATTCAAGACAGCCAAGATATGGAATCAACCTGTGTCCATTAATGGATTCATGAATAAAGAAAATGTGGTAGGAATACTATTCAGCACTGAAAAATAACAAACTCTTGTCATTTATAACAGCATGGATAACCTTCCAGGAAATTATGTTAAGTGAAATAAGCAAGCACAAACAGAAAGATACCTCATGATCTCATTTGTCCCTAGGATCTAAAAAAGTTGGTCTTATAGAAGTAGAAAGTAGAATGATGGTTACCAGAGGCTGGGTGGGTTGGAGTGGGGTGGGCAGATGTTGGTTAAAGAATATGAAAGTTCAGTTAGACAGGAGGAAGAAGTTTGAGAGATCTATGGTGACTGTAGCTAATTATCCTCTATTGTCAAAAAATGCTAAGACAGTGGAAGTAAAGTGTTTTCATCACAAAAGTGATAGCTATGTGAGCTGATGCATATGTTAATTAGTTAGATTTAGTCATCCCACAAGGTGTGTATACTTGAAAACATTATGTTGTATACAGTTAATACATTCACTTTTACCTCTTCATTGTAAAAAGTAAAATATTTTTTTTTTTGAGACAGAGTCTCACTCTGTCGCCCAGGCTGGAGTGCTGGAGTGAAGTGCTGTGCTCTCGGCTCACTGCAACCTCTGCTTCCCGGGATCAAGCTATTCTCCTGCCTCAGCCTCCCAAGTAGCTGGGACTACAGGTGCATGCCACTACGCCTGGCTAATTTTTGTATTTTTAGTAGAGACAGGGTTTCACAATGTTGGCCAGGCTTGTCTTGAACTCCTGACCTCATAATCTGCCTACCTCGGCCTCCCGAAGTGCTGGGATTACAGGTGTGAGCCACTGCACCCGGCCAAAAGTAAAATAAAATATTTTTAAAAAGCAATAATTATCCAAAGATTTAATAACTTTTATTTTATTTAATAAATATTCCACTGTGAACATAGCAGTGTACTTGTTCTCTGTTGATCTGCGTTCTAGTTAAAATAGACAAGATGAAACAGAATATGTATATATCTATGACTATATACGTACAAGATGTCAACAGATTATATTGATAGACAATATAACAAATAAATTAAAATGTGGTTTCACTTTTAGTAATGTATTTCTGATAAACTGTCATCTCAACATTTTATGTTATAGAATATATTCAAATTCAAATTGCACCTCAAAACTCAGTACATTTATTATTAATCAGTGTCCTAGAGGATTTCTTTGCACTTCAAATACTGCTGCAATAGCTTAGGCACAGTACCTCCCAGATGATGTTAGCATTGACAATCAGATGGTGAGAAATGAAAAGACAACTGTGAGACAATAACTACCTTAGTTTAAGTGTTTTTCTACCACTACTTAGATTTATAGCAATTAATTTCCACATGCTTTAACAATAAACCTGTCTTCATTAAAACACTAAAACCAATATGCAGAAAACATATTTCTTCAGTATCTTGTCTCCAAACTGTTATGTTGTCACCGGTTAGACAACATATTTTAAAAATTCACACATCTTAAAGGCTAAGAGGTAAAAAAAATCATACTCAACTCTGAAACATAACATTTTAGGGTCTTATTGTAGGTTCTTCAGGCTTTAGGAAAACAAAATTAAAATGTGCTGGCTTAATTTTCTTCTCTAGTTCTAGCCACATTATCCTGTGTGAGGAGAATCCTTTGATGTTGCAGGAATGCACCTTTTCAGATGTGACTCTAATATATGCTTGGGGACCATTGACCTCATGTCTTCAAGCATTCCATTAACACACACGCACACGCACATGCACATGCACACACACACATACACACACACCTCAGAAACCAAAGGTATTAAGAAAAGGAATAACCATATTGTATTTATATCTCAGGCCAAACATTAAAGGTGATCCCTTTCGTGATCCATCCCTTTATTTCTTAAATCTTTTATGTCTTTTTCTCAATTTTCTTCCTCAAGAGATCTGCTCAATTGGCTCACATATAACAAACCCTGACAACTTTGCTAGACACCTTGCCCCCAGGATCTTATGAAGATCTGATAAAATAGAATGAAATTTTACCCTGACCTAGAGTTGTATAAAGGCATAGGATCACTCCTCTAAACATGGTTTTTAAACTCCAGACCCACCCAAGCTGGGCCCAGGACGAAAGTGAACCTCTTGATATATCTCTGATCTCCAATGGGTTATTTTAGATCTTTCTCAGAACAAAACTGTACTAAGAAGTTGCTTTGCTGTCTACACACACGCCTCAATAGTCCAAAAAGAATGAGCGAGGGAGAAATGGAAAGATAATCCAAGCTTGTCTTTCCACATCTTAACTACCCTCGAGCTCTTTCTTTTGCATAAGGATTCAGTAAAATTGTGACCTCTCCCAGGACAGACTAAAACACCTGGATTTCCCATGCTTCACTAAGTTGTAAACAGCTTCCAGAGTCAGCAGCTTGCATTTACTATTTGCAATTTTTAAGGGACTAAAGCTTTTATAGCTAAGAAATACTCTAATGATATGAAGTTAAATAAAAATTGGCAATAAAATAATACATTTTGAAATCACCGGGGCCTTCTAGTGCTCTCCAAAATGAAAAGAAGTGGGACAAACCTTTATATCATGTCTATTTTTATTGAGCAATGTTATGGTAATAACAAATATAAAAATATTATTCCCATCTTAAATCTGATAAACTTGAGGCTAGAAAAGAGTATGTAACCATCCTATGATACCCATATAGTGAGGGGTGAAACACAGAATAGAAACTTTAAATCTTTGACTCCAATGTGCCCTCCTAAAACCAGGTTACCTTCTGTATTCATACATGGCAATGTGTAGGTAATTTTCTGTGTGATTTTGATTCAGTTGCCTTGTGATCATTTGATCAAATGTTTCAAACTTTTCTCATTCAGTGGACTGTATGTTTCTTTTCAGAGCTGGTAAATGAATACTTGAGGTTCACTGGGTTTAGAGCTGTCAGATAAAATAGAGAAGAGCCAGTTAAATTTGAACTTCAGATACACAAATGAATAATTTTTAGTAGAAGTTTATCCTAAATATTGAATAGGATATACTTGCAATATTTGGGACACAATTCTACTAAAAATATTCATCTATAATTCAGATTAACTAGGCATCTCATACTTGTATTTGCTCAGTCTGGATACTCTAACTGGGACACCCCAAGTGAAGGTATTATCATTTGTAAATCCATCATTTTTTATCCTGACATTTACCTTTGTTTTGGGTATGTAAGATTAGATGCAAAATTTTACATTGCACTGGGATGAATGTTATAGTTGCATTACTGAATTCTTTCTATTATTGAATTTCTTAATTTGAAGCAGAAAATCTATCTTTCACTTTTTCAGCAAGAAAAAAAGTGACTCATGAAAAGTAGAGTAAAATAAATAAAAGTTTCTGTATAAGTATTGCTAACAGGAATGTGCACGCTTTCTTTCAACATTTCATATTTTTATCTTGCTGTGGCACCAATTGTAGTGACTCTTTCTATAGCCCGTGGTGAATCGTTATGTTTGCCATCAATTATTTTTGACAGCTTTAACACACTTCATTGAATATTTAATAATAAGGGCATTTGATTGTACATATTTTTCATAAAGCTTAAGATGTTTTTCTCTATTGAAGTTGAGGGCAAACGAATATGCTGAGGGTAATTTTCAGCAAGTGGCTAACGTCCCTAAGGGTCTAATTTTGTTGAAAATCTGTATAGATAAAAAAATCAAAGTACGTCCTTTGCCTTTCTTTTGGTGTGAATAGTGTTATTTACCAGCTTGGAAGTAATAGTTGTTGCCAAGAAACTAACATAATGCTGTCTATTTTTTGTCTTCTTGTAGCTTACAATGCATTTTTACTTATGTTTTAATCCATAATAACAGCCTAGTGAGTTATATAGGTATTACCCCATATATACATGAATTAATTTTACTGCCTAAAACAAGGAATTTATGTCCTTTTGAATGTGCACAAATTGCATGGTGGTATTTATCTGAAAACAATGATCAATGCTGGACAAATAAAGATATATATATATATATATATATATATATATATATATAAAACACACACATACACATATACTATGTATATACTATACTATATATATTATATATATACACCTGTTTGTGTATTTATATATATAAATGAAGAAAGTGTATTGCAGTGTTAAATTTGCTAGCATGAGGATGCTTTCTGACATATAAAGCAAATCCTGACTTTTGGGTCTCTGTGGGTACATCAGAATGAACATGATCCTTGTTTTGAGTTATATGAGATTTGTTGCAAAATATTATATACGAATGGGACAAAAACATGTAAAGATTGTATTTTAAAGTGTTACACATAGGATTTTAAAAGTCTTTTGATTGTAGACTTTTAATTTATATGCATGTGGTTTCTATGATGTTATAATTTTTAAAATTTATGAGTATTTCCCTCGTGAATCATTATGTGATCAAAAATTGAAAGCATCTCATATTTACATGACAAGAATCAGATACTCATATTGTGTGCATGTTAGATAACACTTGTTACTTTTGATATCCCAGTCTTCTGTTTTCTTAATAATATTTTATCT
Source organism: Pongo abelii (assembly GCF_028885655.2). Taxonomy (NCBI): domain Eukaryota; kingdom Metazoa; phylum Chordata; class Mammalia; order Primates; family Hominidae; genus Pongo; species Pongo abelii. The sequence goes on along the minus strand of NC_072002.2, from coordinate 88,663,266 downwards.
TCTTTCTGAAAGAGAGGTATACAATGTTTGTGCTATGATTTTGGAGTTGTCAAACCTTTCTTTACGTCCATCAGGTTTTTGTTTTCATACCAGTTATGGACATATTTATAGATGTTCACAAGATGACAACTGTAATATCTTCTTGGTTAGCTACTTGGTCAATAAGAATGATCTGCTTTTAGGACTTTTTGTGCTTTTTATCTTAAATTTAACTTTGTCTGCTGTTAATATTACTACATCCAATTTCTTTTGGTTAAGTGTCACATTTCTATTGCTTATTAGTCTCCATTCCTCATTTTCAAACTTTGACTGCTAAGTAGCTTCCATTTACCAGAGTTTTCTCTGTATGAAATGTGACTATTTCATTAAAAAAAACACTTTTTATTTGTAAACAGTTTTAGATTTACAGAAAAGTTGTAGAGCTAGTACAGGGTTCTCACATATTTCATACTCATTTTCCTATAATTAACACCTGGCATCCTTACAGTATGTTAGTTACAAATTAATGAACCAACCTTGATAACATTATTTTAAAGTAGTGTCCATAGTTTGTTCACATTTCCTTGGATTTTACCTACTGTCGTTTTTCTGTTCCAGGATCCCACATTATTTTTAATCCTCCATCTTTCATTAGGCTCCTCTTGGCTGTGACCGTTTCTCAGCCTTTCTCTTTTTATGACCATGATAGTTTTGAGGAGTACTGGTCAGGTATTTTGTAAGTGTCCCTTATTTTTGTGTTCTCATCATGATTAGATGGCGGTGATGGGTTTTGAGATGGAGATGCCAGAAGTAAAGTGCCATGCTCATCGTATCACGTCAAGGTTACAAATCAAGGATACTGTGAACTGAAGAATCACGAGGTTTATAAATTTGGAGAGGAGAGTTAATTTCTTATAAATGGTTACAGCCTGCAGATTGGCCATCTTGACAGAATGGGAGGTGTGCATCACCTCTGGCAGAGACTGGAAGATGGCACTTTTTGGGAAGGGAGGGCGGAACAGGAATTTATGTTGAAAGGTTGGCCAAGTATACATATTTAACAGGTATATGGGGGTTATGCATATTTATGAAGGGGGATATGCATATGCATGATAAGCAAATATGCACATTACATGCATCTTACATTTACTTTGGGATGGAAATGTAACATTTAAATTTATTACAATTAGACCTTATACATCAAAAGGTGGAGTGACAGGTTTGGTTGCAGTCCCTGTCTCCAAGTGACTACTAATGACTATGACTACTAATGACTATGACTACTACACACACATGTGCGCATGTGCTTCTGCATAGACACACACACAGATATACACACACTCTGTGAAATAGTAAGTGAGACTGTCAGCTAAGAGGATGGGCACTGTGAGGCAAGGAGCAATATTCAAAAATCTTTCAGCTGTGTTGGCACCCTTCATGGTTACATTTTCATAGGCAGCCAAACAAGGGTGACTGGGGGGAATTCAAAGAGCCGGTATGAAGCCGGCTTCAGGCAGCCAAATGGGTGCTGGGCATATGCCTGCTGTGGCCCCAACACCACCATAAACACTGTTGCTTTCCCCACATTCCATGCCTGCTATTGCCACTAGAATGCACGGGGACCAGGCCAGCCAAACAGAGGTGCAGTGGGCCAGCTGGAGGGCTGGAAGCTGATGGCATACAAGTAGCTCCTTAGTGGTAGAGGGTAAAGTAACAAGAAATGTGGTTAGAAAATCATCAGAGTTCGCGGGACTACTAAAACATAAAGGGATAAAGAGTTTAGAATGTCGATCAAAGCAGAGAAACTTTGCAGACGTTATTGCAGAGAGAAAGAGGGCATGCTACTTAGAATAGTGGTTCGAAAACTTTAACTCACATGAGAATCACCTGAAGGACTGGATGAATCCTAGATTGCTAGGGCTCAACCCCATAGTTTCTGATTCAGTTTGGTCCAGAAAAAGTTCCAAGGATTTGCATTTCTAACAGATGATCTGGTAATGCTGATACTTCTGGTCTGTAGGCCACATTTTCAAGCCAGAGAATCACTGGCTTGAAAAAATTCAATAGGATAGTTGGGGAGTTTTTTTTTTTTTGATTTATGGTATTATTTATTTGCACAATAATCATAATTTCTATAACACTGCTCAATGGTTAAGATTCAAGCAGTGATTGTTTTGTTTTTGAGTCAGGGTCTTGTTTTTTTCCCCAATGTTGAAGTGCAGTGGTACAATCACAGCTCACAGCAGCCTTGAACTCCTGGGCTTAAGGGACCCTCTCACCTTAGCCTCCTGAGTAGCTGGGACTACAGACATGCATGCCCACGCCTTGCTAAATTCTTTTAATTTTGTAGAGACAGTATCTCACTATGTTTCCTAGGCTAGTCTCAAACTCCTAGCCTCAAGTGATCCTCCTGCCTCAGCCTCCCAAAGTGTTGGGACTACAGGCATGAAACATGATATCCAGCTTTGGTTTTGACAGGTATACTCAATCAAAATACAAAAGGAAGGTGAGTTTTAAATAATGACAGGAAACTTAGTGAAATGATGGATCATGGAATCTAAGTTAGATACATGTAATGAAGACAAAAAGAAAGAGAGCTGAAGGGACAGGGAGGGGAGTTGAAGAAAAGAGATCAGAGAAGCAGAATCTTGTTTCTCAACCATGGCTGAGCATTAGAATCATCTGGGACTCTTAAAAATTACCTGTGCTGGAATCCCAGCACCAGAAGACATTTCAATTCAATTAGTCTAAGCTGGAGTGCAGACATCAGTATTTTTTAAAAGGTTTGTCTTAATTCATTATGCCTGCTATAACAAAATACCATAAACTGGGTGGCTTACAAATGACAGAAATGTATTTTTCACAGTTCTGGAAGCTGAGAAGTCCAAGAATAAGGTACTGGCAGATTCACTGTCTGGTGAAGGCTCACTTGCTGGTTCATAGATGACATCTTATTGTTGTATCTTTGTATAGTGGAAGAGTTTATCTAATAACTCCCTGCAGACTTTTTTATAAGGATATTGATCCCATTCAGGAAGGCTCTGTTCTCAGGGTCTAATCACCTCCCAAAGGTTCTACCTCCTAATACCATCATACTGGGGATTCGATTTCAATATATGAATTTTGGGGGCACACAGTAAGACCCTATCAGTTTCCATAGATGATTCTAATAAATAGTCAGGATTGAAGACTACTGTGCTAAGAGAAGCCCAGGTAAGGAAGAGAAGAGAGGTGTAGAATGGTACTTATCTCAAACTTGCCCAACAATAAGGGTCACTTGGATGATTATCTCATGTGTTGCTTCTCAGGCCTCTGCACTGGAGACTGAGTGGGTCTTGGAAGACAGATTTTTATGGTAAACAAATAACAAGTGATTATTGTTTACTGGTTTACCAAATAATCAGAAAAGATAGGATAATTGTGTTCATGATTGGGGTATCTAAAACAATGATTTTCGCATTTATAGTACTGACAAAATATTGAATCCAGACAAATTTATCTTGTAGATTATAAGAAAAAATAGTTTGGAGGCAAGAGGAGATGTTGGTTCCATTGAAATCACAAGGATACTGGCTAACGTGGTTGGGGATGATGAAGGCTATCAACAATGTCAAACTTTACCTGAGCTCTGTGTCCTTGGAAAACAATGAAAGCGAAAAAAGAAATCTCTCTCACCCTTCTATGTTCCAGAAACAGCTTTCTGGAAAGAATCCCGCTTCCCCATATGACTTCAATAAAAGTTACAGATGCTCCCTTGTTTACCTATGACAAGGCCAGAGACCTTTGATATTCCCATTTTTCTCCCCATAAATGTTTAGCTGAACTGCTTGTCCCCACCAATCAATTGGAACAGAATTTTTGATGAGCATATTGTGTACAATATAAGGTGCTGAGTATTAGAAGAAGACAATGTATTTTCTGCGTAGACATGGACATAAAATGTGGAGTAACAGTCATCAGAGACTCAGAAGGGTGGGAGGGTGGGAAGCGGGTGAGGGATGAGAAATTATTTAAGCAACACAATGTATACTATTTGGGTGATGGTTACACTTAAAGGCCAGACTTCACTGCTACACAACATATCTATGTAACAAAACTGCATTTGCACCCCTTACATTTAGACAAATAAAAAAGTGTAATTTTCAACGCATCATTTATCCAGTACTTCTTTGGGGGCATAAGCATTGTTTCTTCCTCCTCTGCTTGAGTAGTTTACTCATTGTCTCATAGAGTTGGAGTAAACTTTGTGGTTCTTCTCAGTGTGACTCACCCAAAACCAGTTGGATGCCTCTTCTGGAGTGGCTGTATGACTAAGGAAAAAGTGTGGGAAAACAAGATGTTCTAAATATTATTTCCTTTCATTGTGCTTTGGCTTTGTTTATTGTTTTCTTCAATTGATACATGGCAGTAGATCCATTATAAACACAGTACTTCAGTGAAATGTGATATAGGGCATTCAATGCCTCTTTTGTGAAATCGCTATTTGATAGGCATACCCTCCCACAAACACGTAGCACTAAAGAGGAGGAAGTAATAGACCCTACCTACTTTTTCCTGTTTATGTTGTGCAATTGTTTTCAAATGGGGCATCAGAGAGGCTGTGGGAAAACAAGGAATTTTTAAGATCTCTTTTGTCTTCTGTCTGCATGTGTCACCATTTGAAATGAAAAGAAACGAAACTATAAATATAATAAAGAATACAAAGTCACGAGGGGATGCAGACTGTCATCTTTACACACAAGGGAGCTAATCATTATTTGTTTCCTTGGTTTCTAAAATTGCAGTTTACCTGCCTAAAGCAGTCTGGATAATGCTTATGTTCAACGCATAGTGAGGTGAGAAAGATATTGTATTTCTCCTTGGGGCTCTTTCAAACTAGGAATCTACCTGCCCCTAAGAGTCCATTCCCTTTGAGAAAAGTCCTTGTGACTGGGAGCCACTATGATAGATTTGGGGGACGTGTTGGGGAGTGTGATTAATGCATCAGGAATGCTAGATGAGACAAAGTTTGAAGTTCTCTGTGGAGAGTGTATAATTTGAACCAGAGGTTCTCAAATTGCTGATGTTCTTTGTGCGGGTGTGGGTCAGTGAGCTCATGGCAGAATCCACTGGAAATTTCTTCAACATCACAAATCCCCACTGTGACTACAGATCTTTTGAATCAGAATACCTGAAGGTAAGTCCAGTCATGATTATTCTCAGAAAATCCCAAAGATCACACTTCTCATCAAAAGTTTTTGTTAAATTTTTGAAAAACAATGAAATGTACCTGAAAGGTCATAATATATTAGAAATATTGTGAATATTCACTTCAACTAATGGTGGGCTAGAAAAGCTAAGAAAAATGTTTTTGCTAAGAAGAATGAGATCATGTCCTTTGCAGGGACGTGGATGGAGCTGGAGGTCATCATCCTTAGCAAACTAACACAGGAATAGAAAACCAACACCGTATGTTCTCACTTATAAGTGGGCTAAATGATGAGAACACATGGACACACAGAGGTGAACAACACACACTGGGGCCTTTAGGAGGGTGGAGTGTCGGAGGAGGGAGAGGATCAGGAAAAATAGCTAATGGGTATTAGGCTTAATACCTGGGTAATGAAATAATCTGTACAACAAACCCCCATGACACAAGTTTACCTATACCATAAACCTGCACATGTAGCCTTCAACTTAAAATAAAAGCGAAAAAAAGAACTATAAATCTAAATGAAATATATTAACCTTCTTAAACATTTCTAAAAGCTAATAAGATAGAAAGGAATTATAGGGCCAAAAAAATGAAAAAAAAAAAAAAGAATAAAACCCATAAATGTAAGAGGACAATTCAAAACCATTTTTCTTGAAGGGTATTTGCCTATAAGTGAAGGTTTCTGAAGTCTAGAATAAAACCCATAAATGTAAGAGGGCAATTCAAAACCATTTTTCTTGAAGGGTATTTGCCTATAAGTGAAGGTTTCTGAGGTCTAGAATAAAACCCATAAATGTAAGAGGACAATTCAAAACCATTTTTCTTGAAGGGTATTTGCCTATAAGTGAAGGTTTCTGAAGTCTAGTTGGCTAAAGGTGGTGAGTGAAAGCTCAGGGCTTACCCAAGAGGGAAAGCAGATAAATATCCTTTTCACTTTTATTTGGCACCAAGGGGGACACACATTTCACCTTTTGGGTAAAGAGAAACTGGAATTATGATAACCCTTTGTGAATGATTTTTAGCATTGTTTTGTGTGCCTTAGAAAATCCAGAAAACCTTATCTTTAACATGGCTTAATGTTGTCCTGAAATAATTCCCCAGGTAACCGATAGTAGCAAACATAAATCCTCTCCATAGAAAAAGTACTTTTATTATAAGCCTCAAATTATTTCTACAGATTTTTTATGATTGCTGTCCAGACAGGATCAAAGATGACCAGACACAAAAGCAATCCAGAGTCTTTCACTGAAAAAATAGCAAAACAAAAAAGGCCCACAAAGAGTGTATTAAAAAATTAAAAGCAAGCTTGAGTACGTACAAAGTGAAAATTATGAAAAGATACAATGCAGATTTAGAGAAGTTACAAACCAAACTTTAACAAATTATAGAAGAACTCTAACTGAAACCTTAACATTTGAGTTCAAAAGCACATGAGACATGGATAAACAGAGAATTAGTGAAACAGAAAATGGGTGAAAAGAAATTTTCTAGCGAGAAACAGGAAAAGACAAAATAATGAATAATTATAGAAGAGAGAAGGCGTAAGTGACATACAAATTAAAGAAAATCTAACATAATTTTAATGAGATTCTGTAAAGGAATAAAAGAGAGAAGATGAAGAAGAATTGTTCTGGAGTCAATACTGAAGGATTTACCTCAGAGTGACAAAATTTGATTTGATAGAAGCTCTAGGATGAAATAATTTTTTTTAAAAAGGAGCAAATGTATGGGTAATTCTATATTAATTTAACTACATAAAATAATAATGCCTTGTGGTATTTTACAAATGTTGAATTAAAATATACAACACTGGTAGTATGTATGTTGGGAAGTAGTAAATGGAATTATTGTTCTCAGTTTCTTCTATTGTCCTGAAAGACTTTAAAGTTATTAAGTAATATTAAATTATAATACATTTAAAAACTGCCTATGACTTACAGGATAAAAATAAGGATACATAACTTCCAAACAAGAGTAAATAGTTGCAAGTATTAAGTGTATTATATTTAGTATATACTAAAATATATAGCATATATATAAACTATATAGTATATACTATATGTAAATATATCATTTATAGTATATATACACTTTATAACATATAGTATAAATATAGTACAATTTATATTTGTATATATAAAAGATCTAAAAGAAGGCAAGGGAGGATAGAGAAAATATACACAGAAAAAACAGCACAGAATGGATTAAGAAATCAAAATATAAATTATTTGTAAGAGATAGATCTAAAACATAAGAATACAGAAAAGTTAAATGTAAAACAATTAAACAAGATGTGCCAAGCACATTCTAAGCAAGAATGTGTAGCTATATCACTATCTAATAAAATGGACTTTATAGCAAAAATAATTACTGGACATAAAAAAGTGTTTCTGAGTAATAATAAAAGATCTAACTTCACTAGAAATAGAACATAATAATGAATATAAACATTGGCTTTCTGCTTTTACAATTTAGTTGAATGTGATAAATTAGAATATAGAGTTTATTTTTTAACACATTTCACTGGCCTCCAAGTGCTTACAGAACTGCTCAAGGAGGCCCTGCAAGGGGGAATAGAGGGCGATGTGTTCTGTATCCTAATTCTAGTTGATGATAAAGGGGTGGACACTAGACCTAACAACAGCCAGAGACTATCCAGTGATCTTTGGATAATCTGATTTGAAACCTCAGGTAATATGCAGTAATTGTTAAGGGTGGAGCCTCAGGAGCTGATTGCCTGAGTTCAAGTCCTACCTGACATATACCAGCAGTATGACCTTGGGAAACATGTAACTTTTTTACATCTCAATTTCCTAATATATAAAATGGATCCATAGGAACAAGATAATAAATGTTAGCTATTATTATTTGTGCAAAGGGGCACAGATTACTCATTGAAACTCTCTATGAGGAAGTTTGAATTTGGAAAAGTTAAATAATGTGTAAGAAGAGCAAAAATCTGAGAGCCACATAAAGAATCTGTGGTCCTGGCCAGGCGCGGTGGCTCACGCCTGTAATCCCAGCACTTTGGGAGGCCGAGGTGGGTGGATCACCTGAGATCAGGGGTTCAAGACCAGCCTGGCCAACATGGCAAGACCCTGTCTCTACTAAAAATACAAAAATTAGCTAAAAGTGGTGGCAGGCGCCTGTAATCCCAGCTGCTCTGGAGGTTGAGCCAGGAGAATTGCTTGAACCCGGGAGGCGGAGGTTGCGTTGAGCCGAGATCGTGCCATTGCACTCCAGCCTGGGCAACAAGAGTGAAACTTGGTCTAAAAACAAAAACACAAAAAACAAAAACAAAACAAAACAAAAAACAAACAAAAAGAATCTGTGGTCCTGGACATCACGAGAAGGTGGAAGGTGGCAGGAGAGAGAAGAGTCAGTGTAAGTAAAACGTGTAAGTACAGAGAGGGGCATTGTAAAATGTCATAGCATTGAGGAAGGTGATCAGCAGACTCTGCCTCTGAAGTGGTACTGGGAGCGACAAAATGGCCCAGTTGCTGGAATCATGGTGTGCCATGAATGCTGCTCTATTTTCCTTATTATCTCTATAGCCTGGCTGTTGTTTCCATGTTTTTTTTTTGTTGTTGTTGTTGTTGTTGTTGTTTTTTTTGATGCCTGGCTCTTCAATTAGAGATTTCTGCCTTCATCATTTCTAGGTAGATTTTTATAATAAGTCTCCATTATTTTAGGTAAAGAGTGAGCCTCTTTTCATCATAGCTAAGGGGCCTCACGCCACAGGACTGCCCACACAGTGTGGTCATTTAGTTACAGAGGTGGCAGAGTTTGGAGAATGTCTGAGAACAATGCACTTTAAAACAGCATAAGGGGACTAGGGAACACTTTATATAGGAGAAGTTTCTCCTTTGTGGCTTCAAAAAAAAAAAAAAACCCTCTTTTTCTGGGGAAAAATGGACAAGTAACAAGTGACATCAACATAAGAAAGATTTTCTAATAAATGGGAAGACCTAGTCAATAGTTAGCATGCATCTTAATGTAGCCAGTCTCCTGCCCTGAGAAGTTTCGAACATTCCCAATTGTTTCAAATATGGACTTGGAACTTAGAGAAAATGTGGATAATATGACCTTACAGGCCCTTATGAATTTGTGGGTTCAATATTTTAACATTCACAGATAGTTGGCATGTGAACTGAGAGTATGGAGGGATCACCAGGTAAACTGGTTAAAGAAGAAGATGGAATAACCAGGTTAGTAAAATAAACTGGTCATTATGCAGAGAAATAAAAAAGTCATAAAAGGTAAGGCCAGAAAGAAAATATATTTAACTTTATAGAAAGGATAGAGTTTTATAAAATGAAAACTAAACAATTTTAATATCACTGACTAGCAAGCTGTGATGTTTACCTGCCCCAAATTATATAGACAACCCCAATAAAGGTTCAAAGGGGAGACATAATAAAACTATTTATTTCAATTTAGATTTACTGTGTTACATTCTGCTTTATGGTAGATTATGTTTTCCAAAAAATGTTTCAAAGAAAGTTCTAAGCTTATTGGAACTTATTTTCAAATATAGCTAAAGACATACGACATACTATTTTTCTAATAAGAAGTCTATTGCCTTTTGGTGGCTGGCCCAACATATTTTTACTAGCATAACTATCACTGTTCCTGGAAGTGCAGGTTGAATAATATTAGTTGAATAAATACATGTAATTATGAGTATAAGAATCACAATCAGATTATATTTTCAAATAAAATACCTGAGATTATTTCTCCTGTATTACAAAAAAATAACACTAGTGAGTAGACAGCAAGACACACATCCATGTGGCAATGGTTATAATGTACAACTTATTTTATATAACTTTTTATAGTCCTTTATAGTTTGTTGGGGAGGTGAATGATTATATAAGCTGTTTTTATAGTTCTATTCTTCTAAATCTGAGATTAAATTACACTAAAGTCTTACTTTGATAGCAAGTATTTTACAGAGTGAAAAAGGGCTGAAATACAGGTCTAGATTTCACTGGATGATACCTGGAGGAGTATCTTACAGAGAGCAGGGGTGGAGGTCCAGCTCCAGACAAGACTATAGTTTGTTAGGAGCACCAGGTCAGCTGCTATCTTGAACTGACTGGATGTTCAGTAAGGGCTATATTCCAATGTTGGGAATTCATAGAAATGTGAAGTATTTATGAATTTCCAGTTGTTAGAAAACTAGGTTGGTTGGCATTATGGATATTTGGAATCAAATGAGGCAACCAAGATTGGAAATGATACTTGTAGAAATTAGGTAATGATTATAACAACATGTGATATTCCAAATAATTAAATATTGGACACAGATGCTGGTTATAATTTTGTTGCCACCACTTATGCTGAGCAAATAAAATATTTTGTTTTAGCCACATAGAAAATTACAATTCATAAAAGAGTATCAACCTATTATTGGAATTAAATGAAATCCAGTGTGCAAATGTGTAAAACTCTTAGTGTTCAGCATTTTTAAGTAACCAGTAAGAGGTAACGAATACTAGTAATGATAATAGTAGTATAGTAGTAGTCCACAAGAGGTAGTAGAAATAGAGGTAGTAGTAGCGGTGTAGTTGAACCTTGTATTAGTGATCAGGGGCCTAACATTCTTTCTATTTTTTCCAAGCTTCTGTCTGCTGAGATCTTGACTTTATCGTCATGATGTAAACAAAATAAAATATAAAATTAGGACCAAGAACACTTTATAGATGAGGAAATCCTAAGCAAAGATAGACAGACAGACAGATAGATAGATAGATAGATAGATAGATAGATAGATAGATAGACAGATAGAAGTTGCTATCAAGGATAAAATCCGAAGTTACAGAATAGTAAAAATAGAAAAATTCATAGAATCTCAATTTTTACCAGTAAAATAAATTTTAAAATAGTAGATGAGTAGTTCTATATGGTAACATTTGCAAAATGCTTGGAAGGTAAGAAACTGGCCTTAACAAGACCTGTGGTCAGCAGTTCCTTTTACCGGGTACCTCAGGTCTGGTTATCAGATATCAGATATCAAGAAAATATTGCAAGATGTATTTTGAAAACAGAGCATGAATCAGAACCAGACACAACAGAGAAGTTAGAATTATCAGACTGCATATTTAAACAACAGTGATTAATATTCTAAGGGCTCTAATGTATATTTGTAACTGTGTTAATTTTCAAATATTTAGAGATTTTCAGCATAATTCATTATTTTCTAATTTAATGTCATTCTAATCATAATCTGTATGATTTCAGTCTTTCTAAAATTATAGATTTTAATTGACTAGCATTAGTCAATTATATGAATTCATCTATTGTCAATATTCTATAACTTTGGATTGTATCCTTGATAGCAAATTTCCATCTATCTATCTATCTATCTATCTATCTATCTATCTATCTATCTATCTTTATTTAGAGATTCTTCATCTATAAAGCACTAGAGAATGTTTAGAATAAAATGTGGATTTTTGCAGTTGTTAGCTGGATTATTATGTAAATGTCAATAAAATCAGCTTGGTCAATAGTGTTGTTTAGATTTGCTTTATCCTTACTTATTTTCTGTCTATTTTTTAAATCAGATATTGAGAAAGGAGCATTCACATTTCTCCCCCAGTTCAATCAGTTTTGCTGTGTATTTTGAAGCTATGCTTTAGGCTGCCCACACACTTAGGGTCTATGTGTATATGTACATATACTTTTATCAGATACTGCCAAATCTCCCTGCAGAAATGTTATCCCATTTTTCATTTCATCAGCAGTGTCTATGGGGAATGATAGTGATGATAGTTTCCCTAAGGCATTGTCAAATCTCATTGAATAAGTGTATTGTCTAGTTTTTTTAAATGTTTTTATCTTTTTTAAAAAAACTTTATTTTAAGTTCAGGGGTACAAGTGCAAGTTTGTATCATAGGTAAACTTGTCTCGTGGGTGTTTTTTATACAGATCATTTCAGCACCCAGGTATTAAGCCTAGTACCCATTAATTATTTTTCCTGATCATTTCCCTCCTCCAACCGTTCACTTTCTGATAGAATCCAGTGTGTGCCCCCCTCCATGTGTCCATGTGTTTTCATCATTTAGCACCCACTTATACATGAGAACATGTGGTATCTAGTTTTCTGTTCCTGCATTAGTTTGCTAAGGATAATTTAAAATTTTAAAAATTGTGTTTTTCTATTGGGTGAGCAACAACAGTATCTCTGTATCATTTTAACTTGAATTTCTCTTAGTATGAGTAAAGTTAAACATGTTTTTACATGACAGAGGGCTATTTTAATATTTTTAATTGTGAATTGTCTGTTCATGTTTTATCTATTTCTCTACAGAATTTTGACCCTTTTTCCTCAATTTCTAGAATTTCTATATGAATTTGGCGTACTAGCCCTTAATATGTGGTCTGTGCTGCATGTTGCAGGTGGTTTCTCCCAGTTTGTCATTTATCTTCTCACTTTGCTTACAATGTTTTGTAATTAAAAATTGATGCAGTAAAATCTATCAATTTTTTACTGCACTGATATTTCTAGTCAGACTTAAAAATCCCTTGTTGAAACCCAGATTATGAGTAATGTATGTTTTCTTCTAGTATTTGCAGATCTCATTTTTACATACAGACGTCTGATACATTTGAAATTGATTGTCATACATGGTGTGAGGAATAGACCTAATTCGATCTTTTACAAATTGCTACCTTTTTAGTGATGGTAGACACCACTTTTATTATATAGTAGATTTTTAAGTGCAGCTGAATCTATTTGTAAACTTTTCATTTTATTCTGTTGTGTCTGTTTATGCATGCACCACAACTACATTTCTAGAGGCTTTTTATTAAGTTTTAACAACTAATGGGATTTGGAGCACTTCTGTTTTACTGTTTTCCTAGAAATCATTTTATCTTTATTTTTCCAGTAACTTTGGATCAACTTGTTTATGTTCATTAAAAAATTCCCATTGAAATTTTTATTAAAACTGCATTAAATTTATAAATTAACTGAGGAGAACTGACATCTTAATGATGTAGAGGTGTCATAACCAAGAACAAGAAATAGCTTTCTATTTGTTCACGGCCATTTTTTTAAATTTTTAAGGAATATTTGATAATTTTTTTATAGGTTTTAAACACTTTTATTAAGTTTATAACCAAATGCTTTATGATTTTTATGGCTATTGTAAATGGGATTATCTCATTCATTGTATCTTCTAACTGGTTTTTATATGTGAATAGAAATGCTGTTGATGTTATGTTGATTTTGTATATTGCTACTTTAACTTCTTTTATATTTTGGTTTCTTTTACTATTGTTTCAATAGAATTCTGATGAATAATAGTATCATGTCATCTGTGTATTGAGATGTTTAATTATTTTTTGCATATTATGTCTCCAGTTGTTTTCTGAAGTCTAAGTTCATTAGCTAGTACATACTGAAGTATCTTAAATAGCAGTGGAAATAGTCGTCATCCTGTCATTGACCTTGACCAAGTCCATTGACTTGGACTGTTTCTCTAGGGTTTTCCCATTAAATGATTATGTTGGCTTTAGAATCTTTCTCTCTTTCTCTTTCCATCTCCTCATCCCATCTCACTCTATATATCAATAGATAGATAGATGATTGATAGATAGATAGATGATAGACATTCTACCTACTTTTCTACATGATTTTTCAATAGTAATAAATTATAGATATTGTCATATAATTTTTCATGATCTATGGAGATAGTAATGTAAATTTTCTCCTTGTATTGATTAATATAGTCAATTATTGTGATACATATTCGAATTTTGAAGTAGTTTTGCATTCCTGACATAAAACCTGCTTGATGTAGTATCTTCTAAATGTAATGTTGGGGTATTCTGCTAGCATTTTAGGCAATATTTTTGCGTGCTTATTTATAGATGATAGTTATCTTTAATTTTTTTCTCTGTGTGCTGTATTTATCAGGTTTCATTGTCAGTGTTATATTTGTTTCATAAAAATAATTTGAAAGTTTTTATTGCTTTCTATGTTCTGATGAATTTGTGCAAGATTGGTACTGTCTAGTCTCTAAGTTTGGCAGAATTTCCTTTGAGATGACCACAACCTACCATTTCTCTTCTCTTTTCTTTTTTCTAAAGTAATTTTTAATAACTTTTATTTTTTTCTATGAAAATTTGACTGCTTCAGTTTTCTGTCTCTTAATAGGTTCGGTTTTGGAAGACTGTATTTTGTAAAAATGCATCCCTTTTCTCTAGTATTACCATCATGCATTACCATCAATTATAATTTACCCTGGCCTGGGTGTTAGAATAGCAATAGTTGTGAGGCTGGCTAGTATAGTTTACACCTCCAATATTCACATAGCAGAGTAAACAGTATTTTTCCCTCTTCTTTGGGTGGTTTGTTTGTATTGCATTGTTTTAATTTTAATTTTCTATGTATCAATAATTATTTCTTCGTTTTTTCTTAGTTTATATACTTCTGCTTTATCTTACCTTTTTATAGATTAAATTAGTGATTCATTTATTTTAATTTTTTTTCTAATGAAGCAGAATTTGATTTATTTGATGTAAGCTTGTTATTGGTCCTCTACCACACTAATCTATGTTTTTATTTTTATTTCATTCAGTGTACTTTGTTTTAGCTATTCTTTAACACATACATGCAGCCCAGGTTTCTGCATACACAATTAAATATCTAATATTATTAATCTCATAATTTTCAAATTAAATAAATTGCCTTTGTTTTGAAGAAAACCTTACTTATGAAGCTAGAATTCAATATTGTCTCATATGACATCTAATGCAGTACCAAGTATAGAGTCTCTATTCTAAAATATATTTTGAATTGGGAAATTATCAGTCAGTTAAATAATATCTTGAAGCCTGATATAAAACAACTTGGTGAAGTGGCTATAGACTGTTTCCTAGGTTGAAAGCTTCATGTTAATAGTTTATGCACCATGAGGGTTGATACAGTTTGGCACTGTGTCCTCACCCAAATCTCATCTTGAATTGTAATCTCCACAGGGGGAGGAACCTGTAATCCTCACCTGTGGAGGGAGGGAAATGATTAGATTACGAGGGTAGTTTCTCCCATGCTGTTCTTGTGATGGTGAATGAATGCTCACAAGATTTTATGGCTTTATAAATGGTAGTTTTTCCTGCTGTCATGCATGCTTTCTCACCTGCCACCACGTAAGACGTGCCTTCTTTCCCTTCTGCCACGATTGTAAGTTTCCTGAGGCCTTCCCGGCCATGCAGAACTGTGAGTCAATTAAATCTCTTTCCTTTGTAATTTTCCAGTCTTGGGTAGTATTCTTTATAGCAGTGTGAGAATGCACTAATACAAGGGTATATAGCTTTTGCTCTCAAAATTTTAGGTAGACAATAGTCTTATCCATGAAAGCATTAAAGAAAAGGCATAAAATAGTGAGCAAAGTATTATATATAATGTAATCTAATATAATAATAACTTCTAAAATAATTTCTCTAATGGTATCAGAAATGAATAGTTTAATATCAAAACATTGGTGGGTAAGTTGGAGGTGATTATAACCTCATTCCACATAATAGGTCATGTATGTTCTTTAGTAGGAGGTGATTATAACCTCATTCCACATAATAGGTCATGTATGTTCTTTAGTAGGGGTGAACCACACCTCAAACAATCAGTAATAATGTGACCAGAGATCTTAATGATTCTTCTCCTAAAATATTACATATCATAGTGTTATCTTCCTAGACAGATGCCAGAGCAGGGATTTTCACTATTTTTTATTTTGGAAAACTATTGAGAACTGTACAATTTTATTGCTCTCTTTGGTCACACATCATCTGTTACCTCTTTATCCTTCTCCCAGGTGAGAATCCACTCTAAGAAATGATTTTGCAAATTAAAAGAGCTCTTTTTAAATACACCCATAACACATTATATGTTTAAATAATGGCTACTGATAACTATCCCCCTATGGAATTTCTGATGCTGTTTTTCACTAGAAACTCTGATAGCATCTGGGCCATGCACTAATCCTACATAGAAGTAGGTAAGGGCCTGCCAGAGAGGTTAAAACATGAGTCATGTTGACAGATGGCTTGGAAAGCATTTTCAATTACAGAAAGCAAGGAGCTAATGAATAGAGAAGGTGTAAACAGAAGATTACAGTAACCGAGTATCTTGTGCAGAAACTATCGTCTGTAACAATGGTGTGAACACACCTATGAAATATGAATAAAATAGATTATACTTTAAGCAAAAGTCTTTTTTTGTAGCACACACATTTTTAGCCTCAGTTGGTATTTGTAAGTTGGCATTTCTTCTAGGAAAATCTAAATCATTTGAAGTATTTTCTTTTTGTGGGAGTTTCTATTTTGAATTAAATCAGTGCAGGCCAGTACTGTCTTTCTACTCAAGAAAAGAGTAGAAGATTCAGCATTAGAACACCAGGGTTTGAATCCTGGCTTTAGGTTGCATTGTGTTCTTGGGCAATTGCTAACACCAACGTACCTCAGTTTTTAAACCCATATAATAGACATAATAACCTACATGAGAATAAATTTAAGATAATATATGTAGAGGCACTGGATAAATCTTAAATGTAAATTTTTACAGGCATGTTCTTAAATTCTTCTTCCTGTTACTCTTCTTTATTCTTTGTTTATGTATTTTTGTTGATTTTGTTTGTTTTTATTTCATTTCATTTTATGTATTTAAGGTGTCCTTTTTTTTTTTTTTTTTTTTTTTTTTTGAGATAGAGTCTCACTCTGTCAGCTAGGCTGGAGTTCAGTGGCACGATATCGGTTCACTGCAAACTCCACCTCCCAGGTTCAAGTGATTCTCCTGCCTCAGCCTCCTGAGTAGCTGAGATTACAGGTGCACACCACTGTGCCAGGCTAATTTTTGTATTTTCAGTAGACACGGAGTTTTGCGATGTTGGCCAGGCTGGTCTTGAACTCCTGACCTCAAGTGATCCACCTGCCTCGGCCTCCCAAGCTGTTGGGATTACAGGCAGGAGCCACTGCACCTGGCCTTACATGACATTTTGATATACAATATGCACAGTGAAATGATCACTACAGTCAAGGTAATTAACATATGTATTGTCTCACATCATTACCTTTTTCTGTGTGTATAGTAAAGCCACCAAAATCTATTCTTTTAGCACATTTCCAATACACAATACAACAATATTAAGTGTAGCCCTCATGCTATATATTAGAGCTCTCAACTTTACTTGAATAAGTGCAGTCTGTACCCTTTGACCAACATCTCTCATTCCTCCTATCCCCACCTCTGAAGGTCTTTCTGTTCCTTTGCATTTAACTTTTGTTTCCATTGCACATTTAAGAGAGATTATGCCTATTTTTCTTTTTATGTCTGGTGTATCCCACTTAGCATAATGTCTCCAAGTTCATTTATGTTGTTGCAAATGACAGGATTTCCTTCTTTATTAAGGCTGAATAATATTCCACCATTTGTGTGTGTGTGTATACAACTGATTTATCCATACATCAGTCAATGGTCACTTAGGTTGTGTATATATCATATCATAGCTATTGTCAATAATGCTGCAATGGACATGTGGGTGCAGAAACTGGGGATAATAATGGTATCAGTCACATGTGGGTGCTGTGGGAATTAAAATTTTTAAGAAGTTAAGCTCTTAGCCTGGGCCTAACATACAGCATGTGCTAAGTAAGTTCCAGTTACAGCTGGTGCTGATGTTTTCCTGCTTTTTTATAGTACAAGAGTTACATTTTTGGTAATAACACAACTGTTTCCCATTTGTGTGTTTTGCCATTTGCGGACAGACCCTATGTGGCATTCAAAGTATATGTGAACCTTACTGGGATTGAACAAATCTCATTGTTAAAGTTATAGTTTATGGACTGTGGTGTCCTAAGTGAGACTAACCTTCCCTGGGAGGAATCAGAATGATTGGGACAGAATGCAGAGGAAATAGCAATTGGCAGTTCCCAGATTTGCTGACTGTATCCAAGCCACGTGGCACAGCTCCAGGCACCATGCAGCTCAAGATGTTCAGTGTTTTAGCCACGCAAGAGAAGCGGATGGCAGAATGATAGAGCCCGGTGCTTAATTGTTTTAACATCCTCATTCAAATGCAAGCTGAGTTTCAAAGATAGACATCCTTTCATATCAACAAAGGGCAGATTTTACTGACAAAAATAAATGCTGAAACTACAGCCTCAGAGAACCATTACATTGCAAATGCTTCATTGAAGTTTGATTCTGTTTTCTCTCAGCTGTGGGGGCATTTATGAAAACGTGAGCGCCACAAAATGATATTCTGGCAGAATGTTATCTGAAATCTTCTCCAGGAAGAAGATGCCTGTGAGTGCAATCGGATTTTACTTTAAGGTACTCACAGCGGCCAAATTAATCAGAGTGTATTTTGAGGCAAGTTTTAGCAAGTATGTTCTTATTTAGTGCTGAAATACAGAAAGAATATAATCACAGAGATATTTTAATTTGACTATAAATCACTCCTTGTATAAAACCTATCTGAACTAGAATTTCTAAGTTTTCCAGGTAATTTTTTTTACTTTTAATAACAAATTTAACAACCATATCAATGCTACAGTATAAAATGAACTTAGAATTTTAAGATAGTACTAGACATTTGCCTGTGTTCTGAGCAGGAACATACGTGTGTGTGTGCATGTGTGTGTGCACATGTGTGCATGGGCGTGTGTGTATGTGCATGCATTCAGACATGTACATATGCATAACTTTTACATTTTTATATTATGCCAGAAAGATTTATTTTGTTACAAAGAGATTTACTTAACAAACATGGGAAAAAGGAAGGAAAAGAAAAAAAAATTGCTTGGGAATAAATTGAGAAAATTATTCAAGAATCAGAGCAGTTACTCAGGTCTTAACATTACATGGCCTTAAATAAAGCTTTATTTTGAGTAAGCCAACCTATGTTTATGCCACAGAGAGGGGTATGTTCTGAAACTTACATATATCCAGTGATGCATAAATCCATCAAATGCAAGTAGCAAAATTCTGTCTCAAAAAACAGTAGTTCTGTTTTTGCTCTTTGTCTTAAAAATGTCTTGTTTCTTGTTAAAGATGAATGAAATGCCTTAATATTTGCTTTAAATGTTAAATAATAATGTAAAATAATTTAACCTGGGTCATCATGCCAGATTGAAATAACAGACTGAGATCTGTTGACAGTGTTAACTGCTAGTACCCTGAAATCAAACTGATCAAGGAGACATCTTTTGGCCATACATAATTATAATTGACATCCATACTGATGACCACAGGATTTTATGAAGTATTGAGGCACTTTTGTAATTATTGACCAAAAAAATTCTGTGTTTTTAAAGATAAAATTTATTTTTTCCCATTGTCTTTAAAGATTGTGTTTCTTCAAGATAGGAATGAGACTTGGAAGTTATATTCTTAATAAAGTAACCAGGTAATTATGACCATCAACCAGCTTTAAAAAAACCACAGTCCAAATACAGTAAAAACTAGCTTTTGAGTCACGCTATTTCTGTTTTAGCTTTGCAGGTTTATAGGGTACTGTATTAGTCCATTCTCACGCTGTTCTGAAGAAATACCTGAGACTGGGTAATTTATAAATAAAAGAGGTTTAATTAATTCACAATTCGGCATGACTGGGGAGGCCTCAAGAAACTTGCAATCATGGCTGAAGATGAAGGGAAAGCAAGTCACCTTCTTCACAGGGCAGCAGGAAGGAGAGGTGCTGAGCAAATGGGGAAAAGCCGCTTGTAAAACCATCAGATCTCATGAGAACACACTCACTATGATGAGAACATCATGGGGGTAACCGCCCCCATGATTCAATTACCTCCTACCAGGTCCCTCCCACGACACACAGGGATTATGGGAACTACAATTCAAGTTGAGATTTGGATGGGGACACAGCCAAACCATGTCAGGTACCCTCTAGGAACAAGAATTCTCCTGCCACTTAGTGTAACTTGGTGTTATTCAAACTCTTTCTCAATTTCTCCAGGTTTCAATTAGCAAAAACAATAGCAAGTATAGTTGATTCTCATTATTTCATGAAATCTTTATTTGTGAATTGGCCTTGCTAAGATTTATTTGTAGCCCCCTAACCAACACTCTCAGTCCTTTCATGGTGCATAAAGCAGTAAAAAATTGGAGTCACCTGATACCAACATTCCCACCTGAGGACAAATAAGGCTATGCCCCGGCTTTTTGTTTCAGCTCTCACAGTAGGAACACCTGCTCATTTTGCAGTCTATGTAGTGCCATGATTTTCACATTTGTGTGCTTTTTTTTTCTTTTTTTCTTCAGAGTCACTCTGTTGCCAGGCTGGAGTGCAGTGGCACAGTCTCAGCTCACTGCAACCTATGCCTCCCGGGTTCAAGCGATTCTCCTGCCTCAGCCTCCTGAGTAGCTGGGACTACAGGTAGACGCCACCATGCCTGGCTAAATTTTTTTGTGTGTATTTTTTAGAGTAGAGATGAGGTTTTGCCATCTTGGTCAGGCTGATCTCTACCTCCTGACCTCAAATGATCCGCCCGCCTCGGCATCCCAAAGTGATGGGTTTACAGGCGTGAGCCACGGTGCCTGGCCCTATTTGTGTGCTTTTTGTTGATGATTCTGCATTTACTATGGCCCCCAAGCATAGTGCCAAACTGCTGGCTAGCGTTCTTAGATACAAGAAGTCAGGAATCAGCTTCAGGTGGGCATGAGTTACAGATCATCAATGAGTTCATAATGTTAATGCATCCATAATATACATCAAATGAGGTGTCTTTCAAGAAAATCACACACACAAAAAGGTTATGTATAGATTGTTTGATGAAAATGACCGGAGGCTCACAGGAATCTAACCCTGCATTTCCCTTAGGAGCAACGGTTCTGTATTTGTTAATTTGGTGTTTACAGCAGCTTTATAGAACATAACTACCATGAAACATGAAAATCCATTGTATATGATGAATAAATTTACCTTACATTTTAAATTCATCTAAATATAAGTTAACGGTTTGTTTGTGATTCTTAAAGCCTCTTTCGGATTGTAAAAAATAGAGCCCAATGAAAAATCTATATAAAAAACATAATCTGCATTTGAATAAATGTATTTTTCTTAATAGCTATTGTACACATACTATGTAAAATCCATCTTATTTTATTATTGTAATTAGAGTAACAATAATTATTATTGAGTAGTAACTATATTGGCTGAAAATTCCTAGGTGTCCAGAACCACGTATAGCAGAACACATGCATTTTTTCATTTAATCTTCACATTGTACAGGTGAGCACAGGAAGGAACAGAAGTTTTGAGACTTCCCCAGGCACACTGCTGGTAAAAAGTGGGCTTATTAGTACATATTTTTATGTTAAGTATATCTTGTTTATTAAGTATATATTAACTATTTAGAAATACGTACATATATTAAGTAGATTAAACATGTATTGGAATAACTAATTTTTTAATGTATGTTGCCTTAGTAGATTGTAACTCATAAAAGAGGATCTCTTGTTTTTCTTATCTTGGCTTTAGTGTGTCTTGTGAACACAAGCCCTCAATATTGAATGGACACATAAATGGGCATGTGTTGCATGTAAAGTGGGCTTTGAGCCCATAATGTCAGTGTTAACATCTTATAATCACAAGGTAAAGAAATCCTAGGAGTGTTATGTAACGAGGAGCACATTAGTCCCCTCCCTGGCAACAGTTAACATTGTCAATATCAGAAAGTCACTGAGTCAACCTGAGTCGCATATTTTAAAGTATACAGTGGGGAAACAGTTTTCTGTCCTTTGCCTTATTGTAAATTACTTCCACATCCAGGACACTTACGAATATTAAATAACACATTAGCTGTAAAAACAATGTCAAACACACAGGAGCTGCTGGCTGTGAATCATCATCATCATCATCATTATCATCATCATCATCATCATCATCATCGTCATCATCATCATGGTCATCATTCACTAGATTCTGTCATTTTGTCATCACTTCTTTTAACATTTAGAGTTTGTCAACTGTTTCCCTGAACTAAGTTCAAGTATGATTCTTAATGTTCCTGCTTTTTAAACTGGTCTTGCCTGAATTTGTATGAGTTGAACCATTTCTAAGACATATAATTAAAATTAAAAAGAAGACTTTCAGCAATTTGTATTTTATATGTTTTTACTGAGTCAATTTTGGCTTAATTTCTCATGTCATGTTTGATTACTTATCACTCAAAGCACATCTGAATTTGGCACTAAATATCTCTTTGATCAACCATCTCAGAACATTGGGATTTTCTTAATGGAGTACCTCCCTACATCAGAATGAAACACACTAGCAAATAAAAGCAATGATATCTTATTGTTCTATAAATAGCAATCAATTAAATCCTTTTTAAAAAAAATTAAAAATTTCCTTACAAGCTCATCTTGAGTTTATTAGATAACATTCAAAATCCTGGCATTATCCACCTACAAGCAGAGTTTAGCTTTTCAAATGGCTGGTAGAAAAATTTAACAGCTACATTTTAGACTCAGGCAATTGATTTCCTTTTTATGATGTGATACATTTTAATGCCCGATAAGCTGAATGAGAAAAGAGTCTTCTGTGAAGCATTTACTCAATAAATATTGATGTGGGTTGATTTACAACATTGCGCCCTGTCAGCAATTTATGTTTTTAAGGTAACAAGCTTAAAATGGAAACTGCTAAAGAATTTTACTTCTAAGTGTATGTTGAATACTTAGTTGTCTTCTTTTAACTTTCGTCTCTGCCTTGTTTGGTGACTAACACCGAATATATTCTGTTCCTCGGGTTGCTTTTTCTATGTGACAAGATGGAAACTCACCAGATATACGGCTTGAAAACATTTCCCATCCCAGACAAGGTTTCTTGTCTTTCATTGTGTCATTGGTCAAATACAAATTCTACAATGACCTTTCATACAATGAAAGCAAGATGAAAGTGAGTCCTATGTAGTTAACCACTCAATGCTCTGCTGCCTGTTGAAAAAAGCAATTTTATTTCATAAGTACAGAGTCTAAGCCTGAGACAGTAGCTCCCAATTTCTCTTGAGCCAGTGTGGCTTTAAGTTAGATAAGTTTGAAGTGACTGAGAAAATGGGGAAAACCAATGCATGTTAATATACATTCATTAGGTACCTGTTCTGCATAGGCATGTGGCAACATTATTCAACATTCGGTAAATATTATTGAGCTGTCTTATGAATAAATAATTTTTCCAGGCATCTGAGATAAGGTAATAAACAAAAGATACAAAGTCTCTTTGTAAATGCAGTTTACACTGTAGTGAAATGAAGTGGTTGAATAAATATGTGTCAGGTAGGGATAAGTCTTGTGAATAAAAAGAAACCACAGCAGGCTAAAATAATACACAGGATAGTTTATATCTGGGCTACCTGTTGTTTTCTTGCTTTATAGACTTTGAGGGAAAACTACTCTAAGGAGGTGATATTTGAGAAGAAACTTGAAAGGAGTGAGGGAATAAGCCAGTTAGAGGTGAGAGAAAGAATATTTCGATCAGAAAAAAACAGCAGGTGGGAACCAACTTGGCATGTTTAAGGAAGAGCGAGATCAATGTGATTGGGAGAAGCAAGTGAAGGAAACCCAGTCAGGGGCTAGAGTTCAGATTTATTTTACACATAAGGGGAAGCCATTAGAAGGTTTTGAGTGTGGGAATAGTATTCTCTTGTCTTATTTATATTTCAAGGAAGTTTCACTGGCTGTTGGGTAAAAAATAGATTGTTGGAACCCATCTTTATGAGCTTGGAGTACTCAAAGTTCCTTAAATCGGACACCAAAAGCATTATCCAGTGAGGAAATGTTTGACCAACTTGACCTCATGAAAATTAATACCTTCTGTTCATCAAAAGACACCATCAAGAGAGGAAAAAGTCAGCCTGTAGAGAGGGTGGTGATATTTGCAATATGCATATTGCAAATACACATGTATATGTGTATACATATACAAACACACATATATATACACACATATGTATACAAATATATATACACCAATGTGTGTATATATATGTGTGTGTGTGTATAATGCCTCATATCCAAGATATTCAGAATATAAAGATATAAAGAACTAAAAATCAATAAGAAAAGATAACCCAACATGAAGTAGGCAGAAGACATGGGTGTTTTTATAGAAGCTGATACATTTGACCGAACAGTAAAATGGAAAGGGGCTCTCAAGTTTATTAGCCATCAAGTTACAGCAAATTAAAATCACAATTTGATGCCACTAGATATTCACTAGCATGGCTACAAGGAAACAATGGAAAATGTCAAGTATTAGGATGTGGAGCAACCAGAATGCTCAGATGCTGCCAGTGGAAGTGAAAATGGGGATGACAGCTTGACTAAGTACATGGTGTGCAGAAAAGAGAGAGAACAAGCATGCCTCTTAGGGACTTTTGCCTGAGTAACAGAATGAATAATGGTCTGTGTTCAAGATGGAGGTGGCAATTGTAGGTGCCATATGAAAGGGAAGAGAGAGGTGAAGGGTGTCTTCTCCCTGTTTGGTTTGAAGTTTCTATTAGACATTCTAGTTGAGTTTTTCTGAGTAGGTAGTAGGACATGAAGATTAAAAAAGATGTCAGGATTTGTAAGACAAATTTGGGTGTTTCAGAACCTAGATGATACATAATGCATTGTGATTAGATGAGATCACCTGGAAGGTGAATAAAAGTAGAGGAGAGAAAGAGGCCAAAATTGAGACGGCCAAGCATGCCAACATTTGGAGTTTGGAGAATAAGGGAAACACAAAAGAGACTGAGGTAGTCAGAGAGTAAATGCAGAAAAGTACAGTGTCACAGAAACCAAGCGTTCAAGTTCAAGGTGTTTCAAGGAGGACTTGAAGAGGGAATGGCAAACTATGCTAAACAAGGGAAGGTTTTGGAAGATGAAGACGGAAGCTTGACTACTGAATTAGGCAAGATGGAAGTTACTGACAACCTTGAAAGGAGTCTTTCCAGTGGAAGTGATCCCAGAATCTGGTTACAATGATTTGAGAAAAAAAGTTGAAGCTGGGCACAGTGGCTCACGCCTGTAATTCCAGCACCTTGGGAGGCCGAGGCATGTGGATTACGAGGTTAGGAGTTCAAGACCAGCCTGGCCAACATGGTGAAACCCCGTCTCCTACTAAAAATACAAAAAATTAGTTGGGCATGGTGGTGGGTGCCTGTAATCCCAGCTACTCGGGAGGCTGAGGCAGGAGAATTGTTTGAACTTGGGAGGTGGAAGTTGCAGAGAGCCGAGATCACACCATTGCACTCCAGCCTGGGCAACAGGGCGAGACCTCATCTCAAAAAAATAAAAAAGTTGATAAAGGGAAAACAGGATAGGTCACTATTTCTAGGCATACTGTTTCTCTGCTATTAATAGGCACAGAAAAATGGAATGGTAGGTTTAAGGTGACATGGAATGAAAGGAGAGAATATTTAGAAAAAAAGGTATCAAATTCTGATTGTAACCTTATAGGGCTAATACAGTAGAGGAGAAATTGATGCAGAAAACAAAGGGGTGTTTGCAAGAGAAAATACTGGGTATGGAAGAAAGATAAGATGCAGTATACAAGTAAGAAAGCCAATCTTTGCTTACCAGGCAATTAATACCACCAAAAGCAAGGAAGACTAGAGTATGAGACAAAATAAGTAAGAATATCTCAGACTGCAATCAACCTAGTTGATTGCTACTTAAACTAACTGGCATTTACAGAACACTCCTCCCGATAACATCAGAATATGCATTTTAAAAAATATATATACATAGATACTTCAACAAGGCACACCACATGCTGGGCAATGAAACTAATTTAAATAAACAAAAAATTATTGAAACCATACACAGCTTGTTTTCTGAGCACAAGAGAATTTGATTTAAAGAAAGTAACAGAAAGTTATCTGAAAAATACCCTGAATATTTAGAAATTGTTTACAATGCATTTAAAAACAACCCATGACTCAAACTAATTCAGAAGAGAAATTAGAACATGTGTTGAACTACATTATTTTTTTAAAAAAATCAAAAGTTTGTGGAAAATCTACATTTGTGGGATGCAGCTAAAGCAGGTCTTAACAGGAAATGCACAGGTACAGACAGTTGTATTTGAAAGGAAGAAAGGATCAACACCCATAACTTAAGCTTCCAACTTAAGAAGACTTTAGAAAAAGCAGAGCAAAGCAGGCCAGGCATGGTGGCTCATGCCTGTAATTACAGCATTTGGGATGAGAGGCGAGAGGATCACCTGAGCCCAGGAGTTCAGGGGGGATCCCTTGAGACCAGCCTCAGCAACATGGGGAGACCTCATTCCTATAAAACATTTTTAAAAAGTAAAAACAAAAGAGCAAATTAAAGTCAATTATGTAGACATAAGGAAATGATAAAGAAATGGTAGAAGTGAATACATACAAATGGATAAATAATAGAAAAATATCAATGAATCTAAAAGCTAGTTTATTTGAGTATTATGAATAAAATTGACTAATCTCTAAATATAAAAACAAAGTAGATACACATTACCAATATCAATAATCAAAGAGGGAACAATACTATGAAGTTATTTATCATATAGTACTATGAATAACTTCAGAACAATGTATTTGACAGCTTAGATGAAACAGACAAAATCTTTTAAAAGCATACATTTCCAAAGCTGACTCAAGAAAAAAAAAGAAAATCGTAATAACTCTATATTTATTAAATAAATTGAATTCCTAATTAAAATTTTCCCACAAATAAAATTCCAGGCCAAGATTTTATCAAACATTTAGGGAAAAATACCAGTCTTACACAAAATATTCCGTAGCATACAGGAAAACGGAACCCTTTCAAACTTACATCATGAGACCAGTATTTCTCTGATTTTAGACTCAGGAAGAGCATTATAATAAAAGGGAACTATAGACAAAATCACTCATTAATATAGAGAAAAAATAGCTGAAGTTTAAGCAAACCATATCCAACCATATATGTGTGTGTGTACACACATATAGAGAGACATGCTTTATCCCAGGATATGCGAAGTTTGTTTGCATATATTAAAATTAAGGTAATTACCATATTAATAAGTCAAAAAAGAAAAAAAGCTTTTAAAAAATCAACACCTATTCATGATAAAACTCTGTCACCAAACTAGGAATAAGAGACATTTTTAAACCTGGTAAAAGGCATCCATAAAAAATAGCTAAAAATAAAATAAAAATAAAAAATATATTTAAATAGCTAATATCAAACATAATGATGAGAGACTGATTTTTTTCCTAGTTCACTAGCAAAACAAAACAAAACAAGGATATTTGCTTTTACTACTTCTATTCAACATTGTACTGAAGATCCTAGCCATTACAGTAAGACAAGTGAAAAAAGAACTCATATAGACTGGAAATGAAGAAGTAAAACTGTCCCTATTTGTAGAGAAGATGATTGTGCATGTAAAAAATCTTTAGGCTTCTTAGTGCTGGTAGCACTGATGTGTCATTTAGCAAAGTCACAGCATACAAGGTCAATATTAAAAATTAATTTCATTTCTACATTTAAGCAAACAACAATTTGAAAGTGAAAATATTTAAATGATCATTTACAATGGTATGCCAGAATATTCAGTACTTAATAGAGGTCCCAAGAATATCAAATACATAGGACAAATCTTGCAATACAGTATGTGCAAGACCTGTACATGAAACACTACAAAAACTATTTTTTTAAAAAATGACCTAAAGTAAATGAAATCGTAATCCATGTTGATGCGTTAGAAGACTCAATATTGTTAAGGTGTTCATTTTTACCCCAAATGATACACAGATCTCTACAATCCTAATCAAATTACCAGCAGAATTACATTTATTTATTTGTTTATTGTAAAAATTGACAACTTGTATTTCAATTTACTTGGAAATGTAAAGGATCTAGGATATCTGAAATACTTTGAAAGAGAAAAACAAAAGTTAGATTTAGATTATATGGTATTAAGACTTACTTCAAAGCTACAGTAATCAAAACAGTATGTTACTGATGTAGAATAGACATATAGATCAATGGAGGAAAATAGAGTCAAGAACAGACATAAGGTCAATTGGTTTTAACAAAGATTCCAAGGCAATTAGATGGAGAAAGAAAAATCATTCAATCAATTGTTCTATACCAAATATGTATGCATAGGGGAATAAATATTTATCTTTACCTTAAACCATGTATAATACCATATCTATATCTCTCTGTGATGTAAATATATAATATATAAAGAACTCTTGAGATTCAATAAGAAGACAAAAATTAAAATAGTCAAAAAATGTGAGTACACACATACAACATACATATATATATATACACATATATATCTCCAATAATAGCCAATAATCAAGTGAAAATATACTGAACATCTTAGTTGTCAGGAAAAGGCAAGTAAAAATAACAATGAAATTGAAATTGCTAAAGTTAGAAATAATTGAGAATACCAATCATTGGCAAGGATATGGAGCAACTGGATCTCTCATGCAATGCTCGGGGAATGTAAAGTGGTACAATGACTGCTAAGGGATGCAGTTTGACACTTTTTCATAAGCCTAAACTTACATACAATTCTGCAATTTCTTTCCTACATATTTACCCGAGAGAAATGAAAAATTATTTCACACACACTTACTTCTGCAGAAATGTTTAGAGCTGCTCTATTGGTAATAGCTCTACCCTGGGAAAACGTCAAAAGTTCTTTAACAGTGAATGTATAAACAAATTAATGTCTGTCTGGCCAGGAATATTACTTGGTTATAAAATAGCCAAAAATATCAATTCATGCAACGTTATGGAGCAATCTAAAAAATATTCATCTGAGGAAGCCAGATTCAGAAGAGTTTATAGCGTGTGATGCCATTTACATGAAATTCTAGAGAAGTGAAGTCTAACCTATAGGGACAGAAATTAGAAGTTAGATCACTGGTTGCCTAGAGTCAGGGGTCCAGTTAGATTGACCTTAAAGGGGCACCGGGAAACCTTTTGTGGTGATGCACATGTTCCATAGGCTGATTGTGATGGTGGTGGGAAGGGCTTTTAGTCAAACCCCTTTATCTGCACTCTTCATTTGTGTCCATTTTAGTCTATGTAAATTATGTCTCAAAGTTAATTTTCAAAAGTTTTGGTCAAAAGTGCACTGTTGCTCTAACAGAATTGTCTCCCAATTTGCGTCTGTGGTATTTGATGAATTAAAATGACATGCAAAAAACTGAGCAGTCAGAAGCAGGGCAGCTGTGGTCTACTTGGTTTCACTTTGAGAGATTTGGTGAGAAGTTTAAGAGGGGCTTATGGCAAAGAACAGTGTCATTAATGGAATGGTATGCATTAGTTTTTGAAGAATTGACTTGAACCTTCCCTTTTAAGAAAGAATTTGGTGAAGTTTGCCTCTCCTGCTCATTTGGCCTGCTCTACTAAAAAAAAAAAGTAAAGAAAAAAATCAATAAAAGCCTTGCCCTGGATAAAGGTAGAGCTCACCCTCCTTGTTCCCTGGGTTGAGATTTAGACCGGTGTCAACAGCTTGCTACTAGAATTGCTTTCTTCTATCTCACTGTAACTAATGTGTTCAGCCTGCCTAGAGCAAGGAGAATGAACAGAGTATCTAAGAAAGCACAAACACAGGTTGGATTTAAAGCTGAAAGATAAAGAAATCTCACTTTATGTCTCAGGGGAAATAATCAGTAAAGACATTAGCTAAATTGAAAGAGAGAGGGACAGGCTGAGAAATTTTCATCTCAGTGAGTAGACAAATTAGTTGACCATGTAATTGTCCCATGGCAACTAGGGATTGTTGGAGAATCACTTGGAAGGTACATCTATAGCTTTAAAATGAAACACACTAACAGGGTCGTATGTTCTTAGTTAACTACCCTCAGCTTTGTGGGTACAAGCTCTGAGTAGGGAAAGGAATGAAGATAGCCAGGCTATTGCGTGATTGCGGGACAGGTAGTTGGAAATAGGAATGTTTCTTAGCCACAACGAAATCATAGTTTATTCAAGGGACATACCCACACACATATATTTTTGTTGTTTTCATTGTGATGAATGATTTGTAATTCTCCTCTAGGTCAACCAGTTTTATTTTGTGCTTCCATATTTTTTGAAGTACTGTTTCCTCTACCATGGATAATACCTCTTTCTCCACCTATGACATTCCTATTCATTTTTAGAAACCTCACTGAAATATTCGCACTTCTTTAAAATATTCCCTAATTCAGCTGTATGTTTTATAGATCACTCTGTCTCAGAACATTTTGTTCATGATCAGAGACTTTACAGATTTACTTATTGATTTGATTGTATGTTTATTCCGTTACACCATGACTCATGTCCTCGTCCCATTCACTAATCTAACCATTTGGCTGCATCTCCATTTAGCCCTTTTTGTTAGGGTTATCATAACATTCCCAGTCGCTTCTCTTCATTTCGCAAGGAGGCTCTACCTGGTCCACAGCGGTGTTCTCAATCAGCACACAGAGAGTCCTCCATTCAACCTTCCAGAATTCAATATTTGTCAATATCACTTAACTTTAGTTAACTGAATTAATTCACTGTATAAATCAATGTGGTGGTATGTTAAGCAAATATATTCCCTACCTAACTGAAACTCATATTCTGCTCATTTCCTGGGTCTTATCATGAAAAGTTTTTCATCTTCATAATATTGAACTAAATTACATGGATTTGTAACTATACCATCTCATCTCTCTCATCCTCCCACTTCACATTTAGTACAACTTTTAAAAGGTAAATTTATTGAGATATTAGAATCTCAAATCCTTCCCTTTCTCCTAGTCCATTATCCTTTGTACACATAGTTAAGGCAGAATATGAAAGTATAAGAAGTGTGAAAAGTGAGAAGAAATTTCATTATTGCAGAGAAACCTAGTGTCCAAGAAAACCACCCTGCTCAGAAGCAGGATCTGCAGAAGTGGATTCTACATTTTTCATAGTCTTAAGAGAAAAATGTTGCTGTTTCTATTTCTGCTGCTTCTTTGACTACTTTTACTAACCAGCTAGGAATTATTGAGGGCTTACTATAAGCCTGGTATTTTTCTTGGAATTGGTACACATGATCACATCTAATTCTCTACAACAATGGTTATCAAAGTGTGTTCCCTGGACAAATCGGCAGCATCAGCAACCCTGGGAACTTGTTAATAATGCAAATTTCAGGTCCCAGCCCAGTCCTACCAAATTAGAGATTTGGGATGAGGCTCAGTAATATGTTTTTCCATCATCCCAGATGGTTTTGAGGCACACAATGAATGTGAGAAACACTGGATTGAAAGATCATTAAATTTCATGCTAACGTGGAATACTTTGGTTTATTCCAGATAGATGTAAATGCCAAAGAGTTTAATATTTTGTTGAAGTTTTTGATGTTTTCTCTATTATTTTCCTCAATATCTCTGGAATAGTTCTTAATCACATCATGGTATATGCAAGCCCTGCAGACCCCAGTTAGAAACAGCTTCATTTTGCTTTAGAGCTTTTGAAACCACTTAGCCTGATTGTAATTTTATTTTCATGCAGCTGAGATACCATAAATGCTCATATTGCTGACCTTGAGTTGCATAACAAGGACAGTATACATTTTATTTTAAACCTTGATATAATCTCCCAGTGCTCAATTAATGTGGTACTATTGGACTGGCAGTTTTAGGTAGCCCAAATAACTATTTGTATGTTTAATTAGGTTTTGAAACATGGCATCAAGTTGAAATAGTGACAACTTTTATTTAAAAAATTAACTTTAAGTCTTCTGTAAACAAATGTTAGAATGCCCAGTTAAAATAAATTTTTGAGAAGTAGCTTATTTAACGTAGGTAAATTCAATTTTTACTAATCTCATTAAAATAGCAATAATGCAATCCATGTTGTAATATAAGAAAATAAGGAAAAAATCTAAAATATTTGTATGTATAGATTTTCCAAGTAGATTTCTACATAGGAAAATTGGTTAATACAAACCAATACAACATTTTTACTACAGGGTATGTTAGAATTGTGAGGAAGCTTACATCTTCTGACTTTCGTCATGGCTAAACCCAAGTGACATGCTGCAAAAACATAAAGGCTTCCCAACCCCCAGCGCCCCCCTCAAAAATCAAACTTTGTTAGGACTGAGAAATGTTGAAAACAAAACAACACAAGAGGTATTTTCTGAATAAAATGCCAACGCAGGTGGCAACTAGTAGAAAACAGACTGCTTGTGGTTACTGCTCCTTATGATAACTGAAGTGTTACCGTTAATAAACAGGAAGCCGGGAACGAGAGTAATTCTAGAATTTCAGAAAAAAATAATTACTGTGAAATTAAATGCATGAATTCACTATCATTAATGACAATGGACAATTTAATCACTGTTAAATTGATTAATCATTATTAAATAGAACCTCATAGTTATATTTGGACTATCACTGAGAAAACAGTCACACATACTGTACCTTCTTATAAAATTATTAACAGATCGGAATTTGACACTTTAAGTACAAATAGTTAAAATATCCTCTTGAAGAAATTCGTATAAGGGTAGCATATTCTCACTTATGTTTTGAAAGGTGATTTAAAGAATTAGGAAAAATGTACCACAAACCTTAGATATCCAAATGAAGCCACTTATAACTTCACAACAACCTCTACTGTAGGATTTCCGGTGGACTTAAAAGATGCTGTGATCAATTTGAAATCTGATTAGAGCCTTTGGCATCCACTCTCTTCTGGTATTTCTCTGGCCTTTAGGTGTTTGGACTTTGGGAAGTCCCCTCTCCTGAAGGCTTTATCCCTTTTGAGTGCAATTCTTGTCTACTTCTGGGCCCAGGTGGAAACAGTCTCATCAGGGAGTAAACTGAGACTCAAACCTGACAAGTCCGTCTAGTAGTGGATGAACATGTGGGAAAATTCAAGAAATATCTATTGTAAAAAGGCAACAATACGTGGCTGGAGGGCCAACCTTTCTAATCCCCAGACCTCAGGCACCTTCGTGAACAGGTCATTGTCTGCACAACAAGGACTGAGAAGACCTAACTTCTTACTTGGGAAGGGGGAAGTTTGCTTTTAAAACCTGCAACCTGGGAGGAAATCTGTTTAGCTAATGAGACAGCCTTCTCTTGAGGCAGGCACATCTAAGATGCTGTAGCTTATTATAAAATTATTAATGACATGACATGTAACCATGAGGATGTGTTGCTGAGGACCAATGGTCTTGGCCTCTGTCACAGAGCAGGATTGATGAATACTTGGACTTTGCACACAGAGGCTATTAGGCAAGGCCTTTAGAATTCTTTAGTAACTTTAATTTATTTGCTGGGATTCTCCATTTCTTCATTTGTTTCAAGATAATTCAAATTGTTCAAGGCCTTTAGAATTCTTTAGTAACTTTAATTTATTTGCTGGGATTCTCCATTTCTTCATTTGTTTCAAGATAATTCAAATTGTTCATTGGAGCATTTGAATGATGGCTGCTCTAAATTTCTTGTCGGATAATTCTAAAATCTGATTCATTTTGGTGTTCATTTTCTCATTGGCAACAGTGGATTGTCTATACTACTCAGGTTGTGCTTTTCCTGGTTTGTGGTATGACATCTGCTTTTTCATCATATTCTAGACATTTTGGATGTTGGGAGACTTTGATCCCATTTAAATATATTCTAGCAGACAACTTAGACTTATTTTGCCAAACATTTTTTTTTTTTTTTCTAAACTTTCTTAAGGTTTAGCTTGTAGGTCTTGTCTTACTTTTATAAGCTTTATATCCAATAACAGTTTTCAGAGTACTTGCAATAACATTCTGGTACGCTTTCACTCTTCCGATGTCTCTGGGTCTCTGATTTCTGCAGGTGCCTTTGGGTGGGAGTAAAACAAATATTGACCCTGATTTGCTTTCTGATTCAAGGGGAAGTTCAGAGGGATGCTGGCCCTCGGCCATTTTCTGCTGCAGAGTGGAGGTCCCAGGGATATCAGGCTAGCTGGCACTGCCCAAGGGCCGCCCACACCACTGAGAGTGGGACGGGTGATGATGGGTAGGTAGCTGCCCAGGCTCTGCTGAAGTTGATGCTGCTGGCAGATTGAGTCACCACTACCTAGGATGGGGAGGGCAGCTGCTCAGGCTGTTATGCCTGGGGAGGCCTGCTCTTCCCCACGTGTGCTCAGGCATGGATCTCCCTGCCAGGCCTCTGCTGGTCTGTCCCTTTCCTGCCACTTTGTCCAGAGAGAAGCCAGATTTTTTTTTTTTTTGACAGAGTCCCACTCTGTCACCCAGACTGGAGTACAGTGGCACAATCTCAGCTCACCACAACCTCTGCCTCCTGGATTCAAGCGATTCTCCTGCCTCAGCCTCATGAGTAGCTGGGATTACAGGCACACACCACTACTGCTCTGCTAATTTTTGTATTTTTAGTAAAGACAGGGTTTCACCACGTTGGCCAGGCTGGTCTCTAACTCCTGACCTCAAATAATCCACCCATCTCGGCCTCCCAAAGTGCTGGGATTATAGGCGTGAGCCACCGTGCCCGGCCCAGGTTTGTTTTTGTTTGTTTGTTTTTCCTATTCTCTTTTGGTCTGCGCCTGTTGTTAGTTTCAAAGTCCAAGACCCTGGTTCCCAGTCTGGGATATAAGAGAGATAAAGGGGAAGCTTGCCGAATTCACCTCAGTGTCACCAAGTCCAGGGATTCCCCAGGCAGCCCTCCTTTTTTTCTCCATTTTTCAGAGTAATTTTATCTCTGTTGAATTATTTCCAAGGACCAAGGTGGCCTCCATGTTGCCCTCAGTTTGACCAAACCTCAGATAGGCTTCCTGCTTCTAGGCCTGAACTCCCCTTCACCAGCCCTTAAGGAATGCAGTTACCCTAACCACAGAGGCCTTTTCCCTCCTTTTCCTTAAAGCATTTGTTTTAGAAAACTGGTCATTATCATCACCTGTTTGAGATGTAAATCTTTTAAAATGCTCCTTTGCAGTTTTGTAACCCAGAACTCTCCTTTCAAGCACCTGGGAGCCACCCCTTTGACGTGTAATCAGAGAAGCTAGAGTCCCCACCTCCCAGTCTTTGGGAGAGGGTAGAAGCCTAACTTCCTTGCTGTAGGTTGTACAACTACCTCCTGCAAGAAGATAAGAGGAAATGTACTTTTCCTTTGCATAAGGCCAATCAGCAAACACAGATGGCCTCAGATACTCTCTCCAACTCCAGCTCTTCTTTCTGGGGGCTGAGTCGTGACTTTTCTCTCATTGCAATAGCCTGGAATACAGCCTTTCTTAGCTGGTTACCTTGGTCCAGTGCAATATTTGCCTCTATATTCATATTAGAGTTTCTTGCTGGGAAGCCCTACCCAGTTTTTTAATATGTATTTGGGCTCTGAAAGCCCTCACTGGTTTCTCTCTCTTCCCCCTGGCAAACTTGCTTCATAAGAATGCAAGGAAGGTTTGGAAGGTTTTGGAGGTGATGGGTATGTTTATCGCCTTGATTGTTCTGATGGCTTCATGGGTGTGTAACTGCCCAGGGAGTTCACCTTGCCGGCTGCCTAGATAGAACCAATTTATCGAGATGGGAATTGCAAATGGAGAAAGAGTAATTCATGCAAAGTTGTCTGTGCAAGAGACCAGAGTTTTATTATTACTCAAATCGGTCTCTTCGAGCATTCGGGGATCAGAGTTTTTAAAGATAATTTGGTGGGTAGGGGCTTGGGAAGTGGGAAGTGCTGGTTGTTCATGTTGGAGATGGAATCATAGGGGGTTGAAGTCAGTTGTTCTTGCTGGCTTCTGTTCCTGGTGGGATGGCAGAACTGGTTGGGCCAGATTACAGGTCCAGATGGTGTCAGCTGATCCACCAAATACAGGGTGTGCAAAATATCTCAACTTTTTTTTTTTTTTTTTTTTTTGAGACAGAGTTTTGCTCTTGTCACTCAGGCTGGAGTGCAGTGTCGCAATCTCGGCTCATTGCAACCTCCGCCTCCCAGGTTCAAGCAATTTTCCTGCCTCAGCCTCCCGAGTAGCTAGGATTACAGGCATGCGCCACCACGCCTGGCTAATTTTTTGTATTATTAGTAGAGACGAGGTGTCACCATGTTTGCCAGGCCTGATCTTAGGTTTTGCAGTAGTGATATTATCCCCAGGAGCAATCTGGGGAGGCTTAGATGCTTGGAGCCAGAGACTGCACAACCCCTAAACTGTAATTTCTAGTCTTGTAGTGAATTTGTGAGTCCTGCAAAGGCAGACCAGTCCCCAGGCAACAAGGGGGTCTTTTCGGAAAACGGCTGTTATCAGTTTTGTTTCAGAGTCAAACCATGAACTGAATCCCTTCCCAAA
Organism: Pongo abelii; assembly: GCF_028885655.2. Classification (NCBI taxonomy): domain Eukaryota; kingdom Metazoa; phylum Chordata; class Mammalia; order Primates; family Hominidae; genus Pongo; species Pongo abelii. The sequence continues at coordinate 88,626,796 of NC_072002.2, read as the reverse complement.
GTTCATTGACCTATGCCCAGGAATGAGCAAGGACAGCCTAAAGCTTAGAAGCAAGATGGAGCCAGTTAAGTCTGACTTCTTTCACTGTCATAATTTCCTCAGTTATAATTTGGCAAAGGCGGTTTCAGGTGTGTGCATATGTTCAAACTCATCAAACTGTACACATTAAATTTGCACAGTTCTTTCTATGTCAATTACACCTCAATAAAGCTGTTTAAAAAATGTACAGGGACTCAGCTTTGAATATGCCTTTCCTTCTTCCTCTCTTTCCCTCCCTCCCTCTCTACCTTCCTCCCTCTTCCCTTCTCTGCTTCTCTTCTCTTTTTCTTCAGTCTTTCTTTCTTTTCTTCATTCCTTTTTCTTTTGCAAAAAGTATTTGGGAGTTTTCTCAACTAAAACTTAGATGAAAATGTAAGAGGACATTTTATTCCCTCTAGGTACATCTGCATTTGAAGAAGGAATCACTTCTTTCCTCTCCCAAATGACTCTTATAAAACTATTTCAGCCATTGGAAGATTTGGTAAGTCTGAGATATGAGATCAAAGTGTCTTTTATCTATTTTTATTTAGGGTGGTAATATAAAGTCAAAGGTTGTTACTGCCTATATGTTTAACAAAGATTTCCCTTGGCGAGAATTGATCATTACATATTTAGATCAACATTTTTTCAGTAAAATATTATTAAGGATAGTGGTAAAATTGCCCTTCAGAATACCTTAAATTGCCACAAGAGAACAATACAGTGCCCTGTCTTTATGTCCAAGTCAGGACATTTTTTTTTTCCCAAATCATTTGAACAGATCACTATTATTAAACTTGAACACAAACTAAATTATTTGTGCTATATTTGGGAGGCAGGTTGTCAAGAAAGCATATTGTATTTTTGAACACTATAATCACACCCTCAACAGGTTAAAAAAATAAATCTCACATTTTGTGAGGCTAAATGAAAAAGCACAGACTTGAGTCTCCCATCTGTTAACGTAAATTAAAATGGGGACCAGGCCTGCAGAAGCCCCAAGCAGACAAAGCCTGTTAGGCCTCGTGACACCAACTTTGCTTGATTTGCAAACATAAGTGAAATGAGCTATTTCTTGTAATTGCCTATTTTGAAAAATAGAACATAAGCTCAACCAACCAAAAGGAGCCAACAAACTTACAATTATATAACTAGAGACTTTCCAGTGGAATAGAACAAATAAGGCAACTTTGTAACCAATCACATATCTTCTTTGCGTGGCTTCTTCCTTCATTCTATAAAAGAATGACCCTCCTGCTCCTTCCATGAGAGCTCCAAACCACTCCTGGCATAGAGCTCCTAATTCCGGAATCATTATTTGCTCAAATAAACTATTAAGAATTTTATTGTGCCTCAGTTTTGCTTAGCTTGCCTTTTAATACATTTCATCATCAATAAGAAGTGTATGCTTATACTGCATATCGAAATCATCTCTCTCTCTCTCTCTTTCTTGCCATGCATGTATACAGTTAGGTTTTGGGGGCCAATAAATAACACCCTTCTTTGCTTTCTAGGGCCGTGATCTCTTGAGTGATAAAGGCAGAAGTTACATGTTTTCGTATCACAATATCTGCTTTATTACCCGTAAAGCTGATCAGAAAATATGGCCTTGGATTTGCAGCTGACTTCACTGACTAATGAGCCTTCCCCTTTGATAAGAGACAGATGAATGCATCAGCCCCAGGCAGTGTTGAAAAACCACACACCATAGAGGCCTCCCAAAAGGACAGACCCGGCCCTGGGAAGCTTGCTGTGTAGGGCAAAAAGTGCAGAATGGGAAAAAGTGGGCGTTTCCTTTATCCCAAACCAGAGACATGAGAACACAGAGAGTCTGGGAAGGTTCCTCCACATGAGAGGCCAAGAATATTCTTTCTTTTTGTTTTCTTTTTGTTTTCTTTTTTTTTTTTTTGGTAGACACAGGGTCTCACTGTGTGGCCCAGGCTGGTCTTGAACACCTGGTCTCAAGCAATCCTCTTCCCTGGCCAAGTATCTTTCTCAATGAGAGTCTGAGCTTCCCGTATTCCCTTCTCTTCAATGCTCTTCCGTGGCGTGTGCCCAGCTGGGAGGATTGAGCCCATGTTGCTTCAGGGTCACAATCTGGCCCCAACCTTGCTGCCTGGCATTCTCCCTCTCTGAGGGGTCTCACTGGGATCTGTGCCAGTGAATCTGCTTCCTACCTTCCCTCTACGTGGCTTTCTCCCTTCCACTTTCATCTACTGAAAAAATCCTGATCATAACTTTTAAAGTATCTATCCCATAGTGTTGTGATGGAAATTGCATAAATTATATTGAATAAACTAATGATCATGGGTTAGATGAGGTTTTTGGTGATTACGATTGGTATTTTTCAGGGTGCTGTTCTGGCACAATGCTGTCCAAAAAACACACTCTCTTTCTTTTTCTTTTTTTTTGGATATATACATATTATATATATGTTTATTCATTTATTATAAGCAATTGGCTCACGCGATTATGGTAAGCAACTGAAAATCCCAGATTTCTAGGATGATTTGGCAAGCTGGAGACACAGGAGAGGTGATGGTTTAGTTCCAGTCCAAGTTTGAAGGCCTGAGAACCAGGATTGCCAATAGTGTAATCAGTATTTATCCTGAGATCTTTCACCATAATCTGAAGGCGAATCATTGGCTCTCTCCCTTTTGAGTCTCCTGTTTGCATTTCCCATATTACCCTCTTTCTTCGTTTATTTCCTCCTTTCATGGAGTTTTCCTTTCAGTAGTTTCTTTAGATAAGGTGAATTAGAGGTAAATTTTTCGAGATCCTGCAAGAAAACACACTCCCTTTCTCAGCAAGTGGAATGGGTTCTCCTCCTCCTTCATCCCCTCCCAGCACCTTGACCCTGTGTCTACCACGGAAAGGTCTTTGTTGACTGCCTTTCCCTGGTCCCTACCATTTCCCCTGTTGCAAGGTCATACTTTACTCCCACCTCCACCCTCATAACGGAGCCCAGGGTTGACAAATAATTACACTTAGTGTTTGGAGAATGAATTTGCTCCTCATCGGTTGAGCTCACAAAGCCTGCATCAGATTCCCCTTCTCTGCTTACCTTAACTCCCCGCGTTCCTCTCTGTCTTCCTCCTTTCCTGATATGGTCTGGCTGTGCGCCCACCCAAATCTTAACTTAAATTGTATCTTCCAGAATTCCCAAGTGTTGTGGTAGGGACCCAGTGGGCAGTAATTGAATCATGGGGGCCGGTCTTTCCTGTGCTATTCTCGTAATAGTGACTAAGTCTCACGAGATCTGATGGGTTTATTAGGGGTTTCTGCTTTTGCTTCTTCCTCATTCTCTTTAGCTGCCACCATGTAAGAAGTGCCTTTCACCCACCACCATGATTGTGAGACCTCCCCAGCCATATGGAACTGTAAGTCAAATTAAACCTCCTTTTCTTCCCAGTCTCTGGTATGTGTTTATCAGCAGCGTGAAAACGGACTGATATATTTCCTTTCTTCTTCTTTCTGTCCATTCTTCTCCCCCATCCTAAGTCAGATGTGACTGCATCTGTAACCATGGTGAAGGTGATGGCAGAAAGAAAGAGGCGTTGATGTGGAAAATCCTCTATCCTCTTCTTCCAGCCACAGCTCTGAAACGGAGGAAGTTTGGAAGCATGTTGGTCACTGGCTGCTGAGGCCTGGACCTCCACTTTCACTGTTGATCTCTTCTTTTGGTAACAACCAGTCTTTTGCAAAATCAAATGAGAGGAGGCTGAAAAAGAGCTGAGCATTGCAGATTCCATAAGTGAGAACTTTTTGTATTGAAATAATAATTCTAGTTTTAAAAGACAGAGAGAGCAGGAAGATTAAGATATATTAACATGTTGATAGAAAACCAATAAATCCTGCTAATGCTTTCCAGTACAGCAGCGAAATGTTTTTAGCCATTTTAATGACCAGCTTATAATTAAGAAAAAGAGCGTACTTCAGAACTAAAAGATGGAACGTGTAATTATTTGAAAGAGTTATGGCCTTCGTCTAGGTAGAGTGGTATAACAGGACTTCCCCTGAGAAATTATGACCAGCACTGGTCTTGGTTAACCAGGACAGAACCTGTTAATATGCTTGGGAGTATCACTAACCCGCTTTAAGTAGATAAATACCTGCAGCGTCTGGTAGCAGACCTCATGGTGGGTGCAAAGTGGTTCCTGGAGCTGCTCTGAAAAATGACAGCTCAATTTTATACCATCCTCCATTGCACAGCCTTAGCCTTCCAAAATGAGGAACAGCAGGCCTTTCCACAGGAATTCCTCTGCTGTCAGTAAGAATTCAAAACCCTGTGCACCAGGAATCGGACTTGGAATGGTGGTTGTTGTACTTCTTCTTTTTTACCTCCATGGTGGAATATCTTCTATAGACCCAAGGGATCAGGATGACCATGAACGGAGTGAGGAAAATCCAAAGGAGACATAGACTTTGGGACTTAGATAAGGAGCCCATTTCTGTGTGTGTAATAGAGAGGGATTTTGTGAATCATAAGCTTAGATTTGTCAAGTATGTAACTTTATTTCTTTATAAAGAAAATTTACTTTGCTTTTGAATCTTAATTTCTGTATGTTAAGTGGAAAATCTAATTTTGCTAAACCATCCTAAATTACTTCTTGTGAAAAGTCAGTTTCTAGAGGAAAAAATAATAGGATGATTCAGGGTTCTCCTGTATCTCTCTTCTTGCCTAACTGCCCCAGGTAGTGAGCTGAGTGTTGGGAGCAGGGGTGAGTGGGGTGCCTCCGTGTCACCCCGTGTCTGAGCGAGTGGCGTGGAGAGCCACCGTGTTACCCTCTCCATACGTGGCCCTCGTTAGATGGTTAGATGAGCTTCCTTTCCTCTGGTCCTTGTCATTGTTCACTGATATCTGCTGGTCCTGTCAAAGCCTCCAGCTGCAGGACTCCCCACTCCCATCCCCGCTCCTTTTTCAGCCCAGGTATTTTTGGGTCTGCTGCTCTTCTCTTGGAGTCTCCCTCCTGTCTGGCTAGGGGGACAGGACCTGCCACCTACATTCCTCATGTCCTGCTGGGAAGCCGTGGATTCCACCAGTTCTTTGTCAGGCCCATCCTCTCAGTCTTATTTCTCATCAAAGGTTTAGTGCTGCAGCCAGGTCAGCACCCGTGCAGACACAGCCTGCCTAAATGGCTCACATTCTCAGCACAGGTCCACCTGCTGGGTTCTCTCTTAATTTAAAAAGAAGTCCACTCAGAAACATAATTCTTTGTTTTATGCTATGTGATTTTCCTTCTGAGTTAATGAATAACTCTGAATCAGTGGGTAGAGGCCGTAAAATGATAAGGAAATAGTGCTGTAATAAACATTCATGTGTGTGTGCCTTTATAGTAGAATGATTTATATTCCTACCAACTCGAATCCCATCAATGATAGACTAAATAAAGAGAATATAGCACATATACACCATGGAATACTGTGCAGCCATAAAAAGCAAAGAAATCATGTTCTTTGCAGGGACATGGATGAAGCTGGAAGCCATCATCCTCAGCAAAGTAACACAGGAACAGAAAACCAAACACTGCAAGTTCTCACTCATAAATGAGAGTTGAACAATGAGAACACATGGACACAGAGAAGGGAATAACACACACCAGGGCCTATTGGTGAATGGGGGGTGAGGGGAAGGAATGTAGAGGACAGGTCTATAGGTGCAGCAAACCACCATGGCACACATGTATACCTATGTAACAAACCAGCCTGTTCTGCACATGTATCCTGTTTTTTAGGAGAAATAAAGAGAAAGAAATTTTTTTTAAAAATGAGAAGAAAAATGGAGAGAAAGGAAAAACACTGTCCTCTTGAAGTAGCACATCACATTTACAGGAGTTTAACATCTGTATGGAAGCATCTGGAAATACTTGGGAACATGCAATGCTCAGGGTGGCACATGGAAAGGCCATCCTGATAAGACTATCCAGAAGAAAATAAAAACAAAGAATGGAGAAGTGTGCCAATGAACTTGAGGGTGCTTGAATTTGGGGGTTAGAGAAAGATACGAAAGGAAACAGAGGAGTATGAAGATCTAGCAAAGTTAGAGCCTTTCCACCATCAGTGTGGGAACCAGGGAGGAGGGAGACAATGGTCCACAACCAGCGGGGGCAGATGTTAGGGATGGGAGAAGGAAAGGTCAACAGCACGCATTGAGCATCAACAATGTACTTTTGTTAGACTACACAGTGTAGAACTCTTCATTCAAGTTTATGGGAAATGTGTTTGGCACATTTTCACAGGAGGAAATGGTGCTTCCACTGTGTTCAAAGAGAAAAAGTTCCTTTCCCTGAGATTCCTGGTCTTATAGGTGGAAAAGTTGAAATGCATATCTATTTCTATAATCTCCATTATGTATTTCTTTTCTTTCAGTAGTTAATACCAGCTTATTGCATAGCTTTTTTACCTCATAAACGACAGAACTATAGTTGGGAAATACTGCATTTAATTATATTTTATTAGAATAAGGAAGGCTTTGTTTATTTAAAATAAAATGACAGAGAGCAAGAGGGGGAGAGGGAAAGGAGGAGGGAGAAACAGGAAGAGAAAGAAGAAAAAGAAGGAAAAGGAGGTGAAAAGAGGAGGAGAGGAAGAAAATAAAGAGGAAGGAAGGAGGAGAAAAGGAAGGGGAGAAGGAGAAAAAGAGGAAGAGGAAGAGGAGAGGAGGAGGAGGGGGAGAGGAGGAGCATCATTCAAATTAGATGGAGAAGGATATAATTGATGGTGCATTGCCCCAGGAAAGTGAAAGAAAGTGGTAGAAAAATACAGGGGAAGGATTTTACTTGCCTGGAGTAAGTAACTTTTCTGCATAAACAGGAAGAGCCAATTATATTTGATTCAAATAAATTTGAAGTAAAGAGAGAGGTTGTTCCAGCTTTCTGTGAAGAGGCAGTTGGAATATGCTGGTTGCTTAAGATAGGGTTACATTTAGGAAGAATCGCTGTCAGGCTGGTATGGGGGATGAATGGGGAGGAAGTAAAGAAAATAATTGAATTTAACTAAGGGTCTTGAAGAAAGGCGAGTATCACACTGTGGTTTTCTCTACATTCTGCTTGACACTTATATTTTTTCACTTATAACATTTATATGTTGGGTGTTTTGGTCTCTTAAGTGGGCTAAGTGAAATTTTTACAAGGCACACAGAACTCAAATAATTGCAGTTCCCATAATCAGGTACTGTTTTCACCAGGAAGGATAAAAAAAGGAAGGGAAGCTAAAGAAAATATTAGTGAGGAATCTATATTTTACTGAGTGTTTCATAGGGAAGATGAAAGAGTGTGTTTACTTTATAGACTGTCTAAGAATACTTCCAGGACTTCTGGGAGCCTCTAATCTTCCTAATACAGCAACTCCTCCTCTTTCGGATCTTCCTCAGCCCACAGCTTTACGTCCATAGCCCCTGCCTTCCTGCCCTCAAATTGCCATTAAGAACATCATTCTCCACCACAGCTCCAGGTCAGTGCCAGTGAGCCCAGCCAGCAAGGGATCTTCCCGGCACGGGAACCTCCATCCTATGAGGGCACTGAAGGGGCTACACATGACACCATCAACAAAAATTGTCTGTGACATAAAAATTCATATATTTTAACACTGCTGTTTTCTTGCACATATTACAGAGTAGGAACCCGTAACTTGTAATGCTTACATTTAGTCTATTATATAACAAGAAGATTGACCTAAAACTCTTCAAAGAGGAAAAGTATCCAAAATAAAAATGAATAAATCCTGAAACATATCTTTAAAAATACCAATTCCCTTTGGATATGTAATCAATAATAGGATTGCTGGATTATATGGCCATTTCATTTTTAATTTTTTGAGAAACCTCCATATTGTTATTCAGAATGGCTGTACTAGTTTATATTCCTATCAACAGTGTGTAAGAGTTCTCTTTTCTCAGCATCCTTCCCAGCATTTATTATTTTTCTTAATTATAGTAATTCTAACTAGAGTGAGGTGGTATCTCATTGTGGTTTTGGTTTGCATTTCCATGATGATAGTGATGTAGAGCATTTTTTCATGTATCTGTTGGCCATTTTTATGTCTTCTTTTGAAAAGTATTTATTCATGTGTTTGCGTATTTTAAAATTGGATGATTTTTTTTGGGGGGGGATGGCAAGATACAGGATCAACCTAAACATCCATCTAATGACGAATGAGTAAAATAAATGTGTTATATATACATATTTACAAATATACATATACATATACAATGTGGTGTATACCCCCCCACACACAAACATATATACACATACACACAATGGAATACAGTTTATCCATGGAAAATCATGAAATCCAGCATGGATGAACCTAGAGGATGTTACGTTAAATAAAATAAGCCAGGCACAGAAAAGCAAATAATGCATGATCTCACTCATATATGGGACCTGAAAAAGCTGATTTCATAGAAGTAGAGAGTAGAACAGTGATTACCAGAAGCTGGGGATAGATGGTAGGGAGGAGGGGGGACCAGGAGAGGCTGGTCAATGGGTACAGAGTTACAATTAGGAAAAATATATTTTTGTGTTTTGTCACACAGTAGGGTGACTATAGCAAATGACAGTGTATTGTATGTTTCAAGATAGCTAGAAGAGAAGATTTTGAATGTTGCCACCACAAAAAAAGATAAATGTCTAGAGTGATGAATATGGCAATTACCCCCATTTGATATAGTGTGCATACATCCATTGTAACATCATATTGTAGGCCATAAATGTCTACAATTATAAATTTTAAAATTATAAATTTGAGTTAAATAAAAATAAAAATACAAAATATAGAGATTTACATAGTCCATTTTAATGACTCACTAAATACTAAGTAGCTAGAGATACTTTGGAATTTCTGTTCTTGTGATGTGACATATTTTAATAACAGACATTAAAATATTTACATAATTATTAAAATCTTTGGGTTTTTACATTTCTTTCTTTTTTAATTACTTTGTTTTAATTTTTTAATTTCAACAGGTTTTTGGGGAGCAGGTGGTATTTGGTTATATGGATACATTTTTAGTGGTGATTTCTGACATTCTGGTGCACACATCACCTAAGCAGTGTACACTGTACCCAGTATGTGGTCTTTTATCCCTCACCTCCCTCCCACCCTTTCCCCCAAGTCCCCACAGTCCATTCTATCATTCTTATGCCACTGCGCCCTCATAGCTTAGCTCCCACTTATGAGTGAGAACATACAATGTTTGGTTTTCCATTCCTGAGTTACTTCACTTAGAAAAATGGAATTTCTTTAACCAATATCTCCTGATTAATAGTTTTCTTTATTTTGCTCCTTGTTATCTACTATAAAGATACTATAACACATGTCCTTCATTTAAACCTTTCAAAATTGTGCAATTATCCCCTTGGGAAAAATTTATGAAAATTAGGATTTCTGTAATGTCAAAGGGGAAAAGTATCATTTACTTTTGTATCTCATGGAGTGCCTGAAGAAAAACCTTAAAAATAATAGATGTTTAATAAATAGTGGCTGAATGAATGAATTCATGAGTAAATTAGTGGTTAGTAAATTAATGATTGGTTACTAGATGGGACTACTTACTTTCATAGAAAAATCATGCAAGAATTACAAAGAAATAAATAATAAGGCATGAAATGTACAGGGTAAAAGACATAAATAAGTAAAACATATAAATTTCCCCCTGATAAATATATCTGAAAATGTTGATAAATTATTATTACTCATAGTCGTATTCTAAGTGGAAAAAAAGAATATAAAAGAAAATAATGCTTTTACTTTTTTACTGTACCAATTGGCATGTACTGAGCATTTCTTCTCTAAAGAAAATTTTAATTTTTTTTCTATGACAACTGGAAGGTGACATATTTGGAAGTGTAAAGAATGTAAAGAAATGTTGCCATGATTAAACATGTGAGGTAACTCTCACACTGATAAATTTTTTAAAAATCTGCCATGTACAAATTAAATTAACATATTTGGTGGTGTTTTACAACTGTATTAATAATCATTTTATTTAATAATTTTTATTGTGTATATTTAAAGTGTGGAACATAAAGTTTGGATATGCCTATACATAAGTCATTGCTACAGTCAAGTAAATTAAAATACCCATCACTTCATATAGTTTTCCTCCATCCCTCCCTTCCTTTCCTTTCCTTCCTTCCTTCTTTTCTTCCTTCCTTCCTTTCCCTTTCTTTCTTTCTCTTTCCTTCCTCCCTTCCCTTCCTCTCTCCCTCCTTTCCTCTCTCTCTTCTTTCTTTCTTACGCATATCTTGGCAAATATCTTGACTATAGTCCTTATGTTGTTCATTAGGTCTCTCAGAATTATTTATCCTATATAACTGTAATGTTGCATGTTAAGAACTCCCACCATGAGAAATGAAAAAGCAGCTATGTACAAATAATATAATTTGTAAATTTAAATGACAGATTATTTGGAATAAACACGTGTTCTATATAAACATGTTGGCTGATATACTTACCACTCCTCTCCCAAATCTTGAGATATTTAAAAAGTAAGAGTAACAATAGCTTACAATAAAACACCGGGGAGTGTACTATCAACAAAGTAGGGCACTCATGAGTTGTAAGACATTGTAATGCACCAAAGAACAGATTCATGGCAAAATCCAGTGAAGCCTAGGAGATTGTAATTCTAAAGAAACACACACATACAAAAAGGTCACTTGAAACTATGTTTTCTTGTTTATTTTTTCTGTGGAAGCCTAAAATAATCTCACAGTAAGAAGCTGCAACTACTTTGAGAAGGAATAAGCCACAAGGCAGTTAGTTAAGGCCTTAATGGAGGTTAGAGAAATTAAGCTCTCAGTCTAAAATTCCTTAACTCAACCAAGGCTAAAATCTCAAACAGAGCTCTTCAAGTGGGTTGTAACCTCCAGGAAGATTCCAAAAGTAGGTATAGGGGTTGGAGGGGAAGCAAGGTGGGGCACAAGGTGAATTGAAGCTGCTCCTAGCGATGGGAGGCCACCGCAACCAAAATACGCGTCTCCTGCCAAGGAAAGGTTACCCCATTATTTTTTCTCAGACTTAGTTATTTTAGAACAAGTATATATTTTAGCAAAAGTGAGAGAAAAGTCCAGAGGGTTTCCATATATTCTCTGCCCTCACACATACACAGCCTCCCTCATTATCAACATTTCCCACCAAAGTTTTCCCCATTGCACGCTCACACAAAATAATAAAAATGAACACTCTTTTGCCTGGAATGCATATGTACTGCCAGGACAATATGTATTGTTATTTGTTCTAAGGATATCACACCACTCAGAATAAATGATCAATGAAGGTTGTTTAACCATCTGTTCTTTCAACTAATGTTTGTAGGCATCTGTTATTGGCCAGGTGCTGCTGCAGACACTGGAGATATCACAGTGAGCAGATACAACTTAAATCTTTGAACAGATCTCCACAATTCACCCCTCAGCAGTCTCAATTTTAGGCATTTATCTAAAAGAGATAAAAACTCATTTACACCAAATGACTTGTTCAAGAATATTCCTAGCAGCTTTTTAATAATAGCCTATACCAGAAAAAACACATATATAAAAATAGGAGAATGGATAAACAAATTGTGGTATATTCTGAATGGAATACTACTAGGCAATGCAAGGAATAAACTACTGATACAAACTCAACATTTTTGAATAGCAAGAATATTATTACGAGGGAAAAAAACCACACATACATATGAAATTCTAGAAATAATAAATCTATTCTACAGTAACAGAAATCACAACCACTGTTGCACTGGGTTGATGCTGGCTGGTGAGACAGGGATTGATGGAAGGAGCATAGGGAACTTTCTGGAAAGATGCAAACATTCTCTCCTTATATTGAGGTGGCAGTTATATGGGTGTATCATTTTTCAAGGCTCATAAAAATGTACCTAAAAATGTATACATTTTATTATCTGTCAGTTATATAGCAATTAAAAAGTGATACCATTTCATATAAGACTGGTCTTTTTTCCATAGCGGCTGTACTAATTTACACTCTCACCAACAGTGTATGTGTTACCCTTCCTCCAAATTCTTGCCAGCAAGCATTGGTTATTTCTGTCTTTTTGATACAAACCATTTTAACTGGGATGAGATTATTTCTCATTGTGATTTTCATTTGCATTTCTCTGATTAGTGACATTGAGCTGTTTTTTAAAAATGTATCTTTTAATCATTTGTATGTCTGAGAAATGTCTATTCTGGCCTTTTGCCCTTTTGTTGTTTGTTTTTTGAGACAGAGTTTCACTCTTGTTGCCCAGGCTGGAGTGCAATGGCACGATCTTGGCTCACTGCAACCTCTGCCTCCCAGGTTCCAGTGATTCTCCAGACTCAGCCTCCTGAGTAGCTGGGATTACAGGCATGCATCATCAAGCCCGGATAAATTTTGTATTTTTAGTAGTGATGAGGTTTTTCCATGTTGGTCAGGCTGGTCTTGAACTCCCGACCTCAGGTGATCCGCCCGCCTCGGCCTCCCACAAGTACTGGGATTACAAGCATGAGCCACCATGCCCGGCCTTTTGCCCACTGTTAAATCAGTTATTTTTTTCTATTGAATTAAGTTCCTTATAAATTCTGATTATTACTCTCTTATTGGATTGTGTGTTAGTCTGTTATCACACTGCTGATAAAGACATTCCTGAGACTTGGTAATTTATAAAGAAAAAGAAGTTTGAGTTCCACATGGCTGGGGAAGCCTCACAATCATGACAGAAGGTGAAAGGCACGTTATACGTGGTGGCAGAAAGAGAGAACTGAGAGCCAAGTGAAAGGAGTTTCCCCTTAAAACCATCGGATCTCATGAGACTTGTTCATTAACATGAGAACAGTATGGGGGAACCGCCCCCATGATTCAATTATCTCCCACTGGGTCCCCCCCACAATATGTGAGAATTATGGGAGCTACAATTCAAGGTGAGATTTGGGTGGGGACACAGCCAAACCATATAAGATGGAAGTTGGAAGTTTGCAAATATTATCTTCCATCTGTAGCTTGTCTCTTCACTTTGTTGATTGTTTCCTTTGCTGTATCAATTTAAAAAAAAAGGAAATTTAAAAAGTGGCCTGAAAAATTAAGAAGGGTCAGACAGTGAATGACGTAGCAAATGGATGAATTAGCCAGGCTGTGCTGTTCAGAGTTTGTCCTGTAGGTGATGCAGATGTGCTGGAGAATTTGCAGCAGGGCTTCCCTCCAGTGAGCTATGCATTACAAGGCAGTAACTCCCGTGACAACGTGGAGAGCAGTCAGGGAGCCCCAAGCAGAATCCACAGGAGAAATCGTGAGATCCTTACAGGAGGATGGGGATGATTTTAAGGGGTAGAATGTTTGGATATAAGTTAACAGTCTTGGTAGTTGATTGGATGTTTGAGATGGAGAAAAAGGAGTTGCTCCAAGTTAGGTGGGCTTGGTGAGGCGCTGCGGTGGAATTGAGCAATGGGACTTGGGCTGGAAGTGAGATGAGTGAGTCAAAACATGACAGGCAGCATCAAAAACTCAGTCATCCAGATAAAGGCAGGATTAGAACAGGAGCATATTTGAGTGGGAAGATCATGAATTTACTTTGGAAAATATTGACTTCCAAGCAAAAAGAATTGAGTACCATGGCACAGAGAAGGTTTGCTTTATAATTTCAAGAAGATGACAAATGAGGTAGGTCTAAGAAGAAAAAAAAAAGAAAATAAAAAGAAAGATTTGAGCAGCATTTAAATTAATTCACTCAGATACCCCAGAAAAAATCGTAGCACAAAGGGGATCACAGAGCCTCTACCCTTAATATTATGGGTTGGCATTCTATATGACACTTGATTTTTATTAGTCTCAATGTGTTCTACAACCCAACAGGTTAAGAATTACTAGAGAATATGTTGAAGCAGAGTAAGGGCGAGGAAAATTATATGTAAAGAGCTCATTTTTTCCCCAGTAAAGTAGGAATCAAGGTCGTTTGAAAGTGAACCAACAAAAATGCATTAGAAAGGCAGAAGAAGGTGGGAAGAATATAGAACAGCTGCTGTGGAGAACTAGAAAGAGTCTACTCAAGATTAATTAAAGATATCGGCGAGCACCATTGAGGACTCACTGACTGATCCCAAAAGCAATACGTTTTTTAAAAGGTTTTGTGCAGAGACACTATGATTGGATAAGTATGCATCTCCTCTATGTGACCTCTTTTAGGTAAGCAAGACTGATTTGCACTGTAAGTTGATTTGTTTCATAAAATTATATTACATGATTTTATAGGCCTGACTTGTATTGCAATGATAAACCCAAATAAAGACTTTCTATTAGAATATACTTTAGAATACCTGAAAATGTTTACATTAAAAATCCTTAAACATTGGATAAAGCACACAATTTCTTTGAAGTAAACACTTCACCAATCCTACAAATGTCACTGATCAAAGCCAGCAGTATTAGAGATTTAAGCTGAAACTAAGTAGCACACTGAAGCAAGGAAGATTTTTAAAGCCATAAAACCATAATCCTCTATTAAAATACGGGATTCCATTGCTTTGTCAAATTTGAGAGGTGTAGTTTTACCTTGAAGTCGATAAAAGCCTCAGAAGGAAGGTGACAGAGGATAGCAAGTCAGAGTGTTTTTCATAAGTAGAGAGAGGAGAAGTGCTTTGCTTGGTATTAAGCACTCTATTATTTAGGGAGGCTTCTGAAATAAAAATAACGTAAGTGGATTCCACTTTTATCAGATACAAGTGATGTTACTATCTTTTCAAGTGTCAAATTACCTCACAATGAATGGAGTAGATATGTTGCTAATACTTTGCAACTATTTCTTGAACACCTGATATTATCCAGCTTACAGTTGATAATAAAATGCATTTGTGTGGAGAATAAAGTATGCTATAATTAGGTAGGAAAAGTCTTGAGCAATAAGAAATAAATATAGAGAAGATTGTATCAAAATGGCTATATACCCAGTAAATAGTGAGATAAACACTGGAAAGATTGTATACTTTCAGTTTTTAAATGGAATATTATATATGCGCACACATATATATTTTATATTATATATATAATGTTTGAAAGATATCTTTAACAAAAATAAATATTTAATAAACAATTTGCCACACAATACTAAAAACAGTAAAAACAAATATATTTACTGACATACATATTAGAATGGCCAATTCCAATACAGAATATGATGAAACCAAATGCTGACAAAAATGTGGAGCAATCAGAATGCATATGCCAGTGGAAATGCAAAATATCACAGCCACTTTGGAACAAAGTTGACAGTTTCTTACAAAATTGAACATAGTCTTACCATATGTATTAGGGTTGTCTAGAGGGACAGAATTAATGGAATATATACACATACACACACACACATATATATGTGTGCATATATATATATGTATATATATATGTGTGTGTGTGTGTATATATATATATGTATATATATGTTGCAGGACCCAGAACTGAGGGACCAGCTGAAGCCATGACAGAAGAAGGTGGATTGTGAAGATTTCATGGACATTTATTAGTTCCCCAAATTAATACTTTTATAATTTCTTATGACTGTACTTAGTGCAATCTCTGAACATAAATTGTGAAGATTTCATGGACACTTATCACTTCCCCAATCAATACCCTTGTGATTTCGTATGCCTGTCTTTACTTCAATCTCTTAATCCTGGCATCTCGTAAACTGAGGAGGATGTATGTCACCTCAGGACCCTGTGATGATTGCGTTAACTGCACAAATTGTTTAGAACATGTGTGTTTGAACAATATGAAATCTGGGCACCTTGAAAAAAGAACAGGATAACAGCAATGTTAAGGGAACAAGAGAGATAACCTTAAACTCTGACCGCCAGTGAGCCGGGCGGAACAGAGCCATATTTCTCTTCTTTCAAAAGCAAATGGGAGAAATATCGCTGAATTATTTTTCTCAGCAAGGAACATCCCTGAGAAACAGAATGCATCCCTGAGGGTAGTCCTCTAAAATGGCCACTTCGGGGGGCGGCCGTCTTTTTATGGTTGAGCTGTAGGGATGAAATAAGCCCCAGTCTCCCATAGCGCTCCCAGGCAAGGAAATTCCCACCTAATAAATTTTTGGTCAGACCAGTTGTCTGCTCTCAAACCCTGTCTCCTGATAAGATGTTATCAATGACAATGCATGCCCGAAACTTCATTAGCAATTTTAATTTCGCCCCGGTCCTGTGGTCCTGTGATCTCGCCCTGCCTCCATTTGCCTTGTGATATTCTGTTACCTTGTGAAGCACGTGCTCTCTGTGACCCACGCCCTATTCGTACACTCCCTCCCCTTTTCCTACACTCCCTCCCCTTTTCCTACACTCCGTCCCCTTTTCCTACACTCCCTCCCCTTTTCCTACACTCCCTCCCCTTTTCCTACACTCCCTCCCCTTTTCCTACACTCCCTCCCCTTTTCCTACACTCCCTCCCCTTTTGAAAATCACTAATAAAAACTTGCTGGTTTTGCAGCTCAGAGGGCATCACGGAACCTGCCGACATGTGATGTCCCTCCCGGACACCCAGCTTTAAAATTTCTCTCTTTTGTACTCTGTCCCTTTATTTCTCAGACAGGCTGACACTTAGGGAAAATAGAAAAGAACCTATGTGAAATATTCAGCCCGATATCTGGCTGAATTTACCCTGATATATATATATATATGAGTTTATTAAGTATTAACTCACATGATCACCAGGTTCCACAATGGGCCATCTGCAGGCTGAGGAGCAAAGGCAGCCAGTCGAAGTTCCAGAACTTAAGAACTTGGAGTCTGATGTTCAAGGGCAGGAAGTACCCAGCCCAGGAGAAAGATGTAGGCTGGGAGGCTAGGCCAGTATCGCTTTTTCACATTTTTCTACCTGCTTTATATTTGCTGGCAGCTGTTTAGATGGTGCCCATCCAGATTAAGGGTGGGTCTGCCTTCCTCAGCCCACTGACTCAAATGTTAATCTCTTTGGCAACACCCTCACAGACACACCCAGGGTTAATACTTTGCATCTTTCAATCCAATCAAGTCGACACTCGGTATTAACCATCACAAATCCACCCCTTGTCAACTTGAACCCATACACATCTCCTGAGATCATACATAATCTTCAAATAAAAACAATAATAACATCATAATTATGCCTAACATAATACAACTATCCTTTGTACAACTGGAAGCGCACCAATCCCCAACCCAAATACTATTACATTAAGTTAACAATACTTAAATGCTGATATGAAGTCAATAAGTCTTATGTTACATGATAAAGGGAAAAGGAAATAAAATGAAGATGTTTTCTTAGTACAAGTGTATACATGGCCAAACATGTTTTTAACAAAAGGAGGAAATACTCATGACAATTCTGCAGCTGGTCACGTGGTTGTAGCTGATATTGATGACTACCTTCTTCTACTACCCATTCTGTGTTCCCTTTGCCTTCAGGAAGCACCTCAGCAGGTCATTTTTTTTTTCTTTTTTTCCTGATGGAGTGATCCAAACCGTCATTCCTGAAGGGTCTGGGCCATTTGTCGTCCTGCCTGGACAAAGCTGTTGTAGTTTCTCATTGATCTTAATCACAGGGCATGGTGATACTAAGGGATACCCTAACTTTGTCCACTGAACTGAGGAGCAACCAACCAACTTCATTATGTTCCTTGGTTCTCCACATATGGTCAAAGGTATTACGTATAGAGTCACTAAAATCCTTGCCTCTCATGAGCAGTGAAGCAGGAATTTCAAATGCATTTATTTTGCATAACTCTCTAAACAGGTCACGCCAAGAACTATCAGTGTTCTCCACACTATTAGAAGTAGAGTCCTTAGCATTTTGGTGTCTAATCCTATTAAGCAGCCAACTCCAGAAACCCCCAAACTAATGAAAGAACTCCATCCTTAGTATTCTGTTCCTCTAGAACCACTTCTGGTACCAAAATTTGTATTAATCAGGGTTCTCGAGACAGAACTAATAGGATAGACATGTATATAAAGGGGAAGTTATTAAGTATTAACTCACATGATCACAAGGTTCCACAATAGGCTGTCTACAAGCTAAGGAGCAAGGAAAGCCATTCTGAGTCCCAATATTTAAGGACTAGGAGTCCAGTGTTCAAGTGTAGGAAGGGCCCAGCATAGGAGAAAGATGTAGGCTGGGAACCTACGCCAGTCTCGTCTTTTCATATTTTTCTGCCTGCTTTATATTCCAGCTGCACTGGCAGCTGATTGGGGGGTGTCCCCCCAGAGTAAGGGTGGGCCTGCCTTTCTCAGCCCACTCACTCAAGTGTTAATATCCTTTGGCAACACCCTCACAGACACAACCAGAATCAGTATTTTGCATCCTTCAATCCAATCAAGTTGACAGTATTAACCATCACACCATATGTCCCTAGTGTAGGCCCACCTTCAAACCAGGGAGAGCCTGAAGCCTGAGGGCCTGGCTGACACACCAGAATGGGAACTTATGGTGGTTTTTCTGGCTACCCATGGCTGCCCATGAACCAATCAGCATTCACTTCCTCCCCTCTGAAGCTCATAAAAACCTTGGACTCAGACAAACTAGAAGAGATGCCTGGGTGACCTGCCTGCAGAGAGGAGCTTCCCACTCCAGGGTCTCCTCTGTGCTGAGAGCTGGGTGGATGTAGAGACTACCAGCTGCACGGAGGAGCTACCCACTGCAGGGTCTTCTCTCTGCTGAGAAATGAACACTCATCAGGACACACTGCCTGTGAAGAGGAGCTACCCAGTGCAGGTCTCCTCTGAGCTGTTCTGTTGCTCAGTAAAGCTCCTCTTCACCTTGCTTACCTTCCACTTATCTGTGTATCTTATTCTTCCTGGACAAAGGACAAGAATTTGGGACCTGCCGAATGGTGGGGCTAAAAGAGCTGTAACACAAACAGGGCTGAAATACACCCCTTGCTCACCACATTGCAGGCAAAAACAAGGAAAGAAGAGAAAATGGGAGAAGAGCTGTGGCCCTCTGGGGAGCCCAAACCTAGGAACTCCCCAAGCCAGGGCTGTGGCACCCACTGTGGGGCTCTGCAGTTCCTGTTGTCTCCAAGCTTCCAAGAGCCACTGTGTTCTCTGGTGCCAGCTGTAGAACCTGCTTGTGGTACACCTGGTCCAGCTGCAGACTTACAGGGAGCTGGCACCTATGCTGGTGTCTGTAGCTGCCTCTCCCACCACAGCTGGTGTGCCTGGCTGTGTACAGTGGCTGAACACCATGCTTGCTCGCTTACACACCCCTCATAGCTCTGCACCTGGCTCACGCTTGGCAGGCATGATATTCAGGTTGGTAGCACAAGATGAATGCAGACTGCCAGGTTGAGTGGGCAGAATGAGCCCAGCAGGCCTGAGTAAAATCTCAGGCAAAGGGCCACCAGCCACAGACGTTTCTGGGTGGCAAAGTGACACCGCGAGGATCCTGTGACAGTATCACCTCATGTCCATTAGAATAGCTATTTTCAAAGGAAAAGCAAAATAAGGAAGGAAGAAAGGGAGGGAGAGAAGGATGGAAGGAGACAGAGAAGAAGGGAGGGAAGAAAGGATAAAGAAGAGAGGAGGGAAGGAAGAAAAGAAAGAGAAAGATGGAAGGAAGGAAGGAAAGAAGGAAGGGAGGGAGAGAGGGTGGGAAGAAAGAGAGAGAGAAAGACAGAGAAAGATGAAAGAAAGAAAGAGAAAGAAAGAAAAGAAAGAAAGAAAGGAAAAGAAAAAAAAAGAAAGGAAGGAAGAAAAGAAGGAAAGGAAGAAAGAAAGGAAAGAAAGGAAGAAAGAAAGAAAGAGAAAGAAAGAAAGGAAGAGAAAGAAAGAAAGAAAAGTGGGAAGGAGAGAGAAATAATAACTAGAGTTGGCAAGAATGTGGAGATATTGGAACTCTTGTGTATTGTTGGTGGGGATGTAAAATGGCGTCACCATTATGGAAAACAGTATAGTGGTTTCTCAAAAAGTCAATAGAATCGTCATGATCCACCATGGTATGCTGAACATGCTGAATATCCACATGTAAAAAAATGAAGTCGGATTCATACCTCACCCCATATTCAAAAATAATTTGGATGTATCTGGGTATATATCCAAAAACAGGCTCATGAAGAGATATTTGCATACCTATGTTCATAACAGCATTATTCACAGTAGCCAAAAGGTGGAAGCAACCCAAATGAAGAAGAATCAACAAAATGTGGTACATATGTTGTACTACAAAAATGTTGCAATGAACATTCTTTTGCAAACATATTTTTATTTCTTATATTTTATTATTTATTTTATTATTAACTTCTATATGTATATTATGAATAGAGAATATAGCTAGTACTAATTTTATAATTTAAATTTATTTTTTAATATGTCTTTTGGGGGATGGTAACTATGTAATCAATTATCTAATTGTTCCATGGATATAATAAAATGAGTATTTTCTATATACCTATTAGGATGATTATTCATTTCATCCATTTCTTTACTGACATTTTTGGCTATTAGAATTGATTGGGATAGATTGAAATATCCCAATATAGTTTGCTTTTCCAAGTTTTATTTGAATTTTTAACAATTTGTCTCTGAAAATGTTGTTTGCCTTCGTAGTGCTTTTTTTTTAATTTTTAATTTTTGGGGGCACATAGGCCTTCGTAGTGTCTTTAATCTTCTTGAATCAATATTAGTTTTGCACTTCTTCTGTTTACTCACATCCCACCTTTTTGTTTTAGTATATAGCTGCCCATCCCTTCATATTACATTTCATAAAATGTAATTTAATGTAGTTCTTATAAATTCCCTTTAACAAGCAGTTGGCCCATTACTATTTAGTGAGACCTGTTATACTCTATTCCTCACACTGTATGTATGCCTACTACTTATTTGTCATTTCCCTTTCACCTGTACTTGATACTTGCCTAATTTATCAGGTCACTATATTTTGTTTTCTCTCGTTTGCTAATTTGGAATTGATACTATATGCTACTATTATTTTAGAAGATAAAAATGTCCTTTGTTAAAGGAAATATAGAGTTAAATCCTGATTATGTTAATGGAGCTATCTTTGGCATTTCCTTGTGTTGTATTGCTTTCGTAGAGTCTTTTTTGCTTATTTGGTTAAAATTTCCAGAAGGACAAGGGCCGTTATTCACAGTTGCATAGCTAGTGCTTTGGGCATAATAAACACCCAATAAATATCTGTTGACTAATGAAGATTATATCAGTGAACCTTCTGGAATCATATATATATGTGTGTAAATATGTATATATACACATATGTATATGTGTACACATATATGTATATATATGTGTACATATATGTATATATGTGTACATATATGTATATATGTGTGTATATATGTGTACATATATGTATATATGTGTACATATATGTATATATGTGTACATATATGTATATATGTGTACATATATGTATATATGTGTACATATATGTATATATGTGTACATATATGTACATATGTACATAAACACATTTACACATTCAGTATAATGCTTAAAACACTAATTACAAATAATAGATAATCTAAAGTAACATTGAAATTTGTAGAAAAGCTCAGGTATGCTAATAAAATAAGATTGTGGGTATCTGAAAACACACTTAACTGTTTATATGTATAAACAATAAATAATTTTTATTATAAAAATTTAGCTTCCTCTGAACCACTTCTAGTGAGTGTAATATGGGTGTTGGCTTGAACATACAAAACTAAGCTGTTCTGGTTTCCCTTGTGATCTCACATGGGAGACCTGCCTTTACCGTGACTAACAACTTGGATGGTATGCAAGTCATTTGATAAAAGTGCCATTTAGTGAACTGTGTTTGCAGTTTCCTGAACGGCAGCCATGAGGCCTGAGCGTAATTACAACTCCTCCCTAAATGATGGGAAAATTTCCACTAATTAGGCCTAGATGCTTTTATGTGTTAATGACATTACTAAGAAAAAATACTTTAATTAAAAGTTAAGTGTATTTGAAGATAAAAAGGCCATCACTGAATCCAGCTGTTTGTTACTGTTTGTAATAGACTTTCTTTACATTAAATGGAAAAAGAGTAATGTGTTCATATTAGAATTGCGTTAACATTACACTGAAGTAAACAGAGGAGGAGCAGCTGCCTCCTGTTCCACATGCTGCAAATACATTCTTGCAAAATCTTGAAGCTGTGTAGCAGTTCTCACACATTTGATGTACCCTGTAGACTCTAAGTCAGAAGTTTTGACAGTCTCCTGAGTTAAGTTGAATTCACAGTTAGTAACATTATTATTAAAGGTCATCTTTACATGGCCTTCAAATTATTTACTGTTTCATTTATTAAATGTATAAACTGACCATGTGAATTGCCATGCAGTTTAGAATCTAGAGGAACTTCAAGTGCCTGGTCATTTTCCCCTATTGGACATTTCCTGAATGCTGGAATGGTATAGGATGTAGGGTGTGAGAGCTGGGCTAGAAAGGCTGAATGTAGTACCTGATGAGGAAGCAACCTGTAGCAAGCATGCCAGCTTTTTTCTTTCTTGAACAGGTAAAATAAATGAAAGGAGAATCGAAAGTCTGCATATATTATTATTCCATTTAAGTGGCATTCCACCCGCATAATGAACAATTTTGTAATAAATGGAGAAGGCAAAATTTAAGGACAGAGAAGAGCGGTGCCAGATACAAGGTTGTGTGAATGAGATAAATATAAAGGGACACAGGAAATTATTTGGAGTTATGAACCATCCATAATTTGATATGGAGATGGTTATGTCACTCTATGAAATGCCAAAATTCATTTCACTGTGGTTTCATCAGTCCTATATTATAATGAAAATAAAGTTGAACAAACTGAAAATCAGTGAGTTTTCTTGCAACTTTCAGAGAACTGAGGTTGCAGGGCAAACTGCCACCCCAAATTCTGGACAGACAGATAAACACAGAAAATCACAGCTAAGATCGGTTTACCTGAAGCAGAAGCCACTGTTATTATAAACTGGTAGAAATACAAAAATGGTAACCTTCACAAATGGCTTTTGTGGAGGCTGAGTGTACACCAGTGTGAGTGTGAGAAACTCCTCAGGGTGGTAATCTTAAAGGATCACCCCCTTTCATGGGTCTTATCTCAAAAACCCCACTAGGTTGTCATGAAGAGCCAAGAGAAAAAGAAAACCCTCTTGTATCTGGCAGGAGAAGGGAAAAAGCAACAATTTAAATGTACACATAGAGGATTCATCATGACAAAGGCCTACTCTGCAAAGGAAAAGACCTTACCAGGGCCTCATCAGACCTAGTAGAAGAGCAATTACTCAGCTCCATCCCCATCTAGCCTTCCTGTGTGGGGAAAGGGGAGCAACGTGTGACGGTGACAGCCCAGGGACACAGGCCACTATGAGACTGATATTTAACCATAAGATTATAGAATGCTCCTCTTCTCTTCTCTTCCTTGTAATATTGCTGTTGTTTCTTATAATATTGCCGTCATTCATTTCATTTTTCTGTATAATTACCTACTACATTGTCACTATTATTTGAACAAATAATTAGCTATTAGATCCATTAAGAACAAAGAAAAAGTAAAATATATTATTTTACCTTCATTTATCTCTTCCCCACTGCAATTGCATCACGTAGACGTGAGTTTCTGATCTGTGTCATTTTCTATCACCCCGAAAAACTTTGAATGTTTCTTGCATGTCATTTCCACTTGTGATTAATTCCTTCAATTTATATTTGTCTGAGGAAGTCTTTGGTTCTCCTTCACTTCTGAAGGATAATTTCAGCGGATATAGAATTCTAGGTTAGTAGGATTCTCTTTCTTTAAATCCTTTGAGTATTTTAGTCCACTCCCTTCTGGCTTTCATGGTTACTGATGCAAAGTCCAATGTAATTGTTATTTTTGCCCCTTTCTAAGTAATGTGGTGTTGTCGTTTTCTGTCTTCTTTTAATATTTTATTTTGCCTTTGGTTTTCTCCAATTTAAATATGATATAATGAGACGTATTTTTGGGGAGTTATTTAAACTGGTTGGTATTCTTCTTCGATCTGTGATTTTTTTTGGTGTCTGCCATAATTTTGGAATATTCTCAGGCATTAATGCTTTAAATATTGCTTCTGCTACATTATTTCTTCTTGTGTATTTCAATTATGTATATTTCACATCTTCAAAGTTCTCGAATATTCTGTCATTGTTGTTGTTGTCCAGTCTGTTTTCTTTTGCTTTTCAATTTGAACAGTTTCTGTCGATCTTTCTACTCAGTGATTCTTTCCTTGGCCATAGCCAGTCACTAGTGAGCATATTTAAGCCACTCTTCATTTCTCTTACAGTGTTTTTACCACTTCCTTCTCATTCTTTCTTAGAATTTCCATTTTTCTTCTTACATTATCCATCTGTTCTTGCATGTTGCCTACTGTTTTCATTAGAATCCTTATGTATTAATCATAGTTATTTTAAATTCCTTGTCTGGCAATTTTAAAATCTGTGCCATATGTGAGGTCTTATTCTGATGCTTTCTTTGTCTTTTCAGATTGTGTGTATTTGTAGGTTTTTTAAAAAAATTCATTCCTTTGGGAATGCTGTGTACTTTTTTGTTAAAGGCTAGACATACAGTACAGGGTAATAAGAAGTGAGGTAAACAAAACTTTACTGTAGGGTTTTATAATTATCTGCTAGGAGTTGCTCTGTGTTCTATGTTTACTGTAGCTAAATTGTCAGAGCCATCACTGCCTCTAACTTTGTTTTTCTCCCATTTTCTCTTTAGTTTTCCTGCTATCTCCCTGACATACAGTCTACACCTTGCAGCTTCCTGGCTGTAATCCACTGCTATTTTGCTGAAGTTCTGTTGTTGCAGAACCAGGGGCTCCAATGAGAAATTGCTTATTTTATGAGTGAGCCAGAAATATACATGATGAACCCGTAACTCTTCTAGTGCCAGAAAGTTCTCAAAAAACAAAACAGAACAAAACACATTGATGGGAGTGTGTCAAAAGAGTGCAGGAGCTCATTGAAAGAGCCATCAATGGCCAAAGCTGAAAAAAAATTGTATTGGATTGCATTATATTGGATTATAATCCGAAGTACAAAATAAATGGTGGTGATTTCATGGAGATTTTTAAAAAATGTCAGAATGAATTGATCAGCAGTTGAAAAGAGAGAAATCTTCCAAGCAAAAAAATTCCACATCATTTACACAGACACTGTTTTCTAAGGGAGGAGGAGCATAACTCTCCACTTGTTGAATTCGAGTTGCACAGAGACTTCTGTCCAGAGAGCAGAGTGTGGAAAGGGAGAAAGGAGGGTGGTGGTTAATTTTATGTGACTTGACTGGACTACAGGATACTAGGATAGCTGGCAAAACTTTATTTCTGGCTATGAATTTCCAGAAGAGATTAGCATTGTGTTAGTAGACTCAGCAAAGAAGATCCACCCTCACCAATGTGAGAAAGTATCATCCAATCCATGGATTGCCTGAACGGAAAGAAAGGTAGAAGAAGTGTGAATTTGCTCTATTCTTGAGCTGAGACATCGGAGTTGCCAGGGCCTTAGGACTTGGACTAAATTACACCACTGGTTTTCCTGGTTCTTTAGCTTGCAGACAACGTATCACGGAACTTAGCCTCCATAATTATGTGAGCCAGTTCCCAAGATACCTCTCTTCTTTTGTATTTACATCGCTCTTGTTGGTTCTGTTTCTCTGGAGAGCTCTGAGTAATACAGACAGGGACAATAATCTTTCCACAGAGAAAACTGACCAATCTTACCATAGCCATGTGTTCAAGGTTAGCAAGAACAGTGATAAATTATGTTGATAGCATGTACTGTGATACGATGTGATGAAAACAATACTTTACTCCTGTGGTCCTCCTCACCAAACTTATAAATCTAGTCTAATCATGAAAAGAAAGCAACATTAAACTTCAATAAATGAGTGTCTTACAGCATACCTGACCAACGTATGCTTTAAAATTGTCAAGGTCATCAAGAACAAGGAAAATCTGAAAAAAATGTCATGCCCAAGAGGACCTGAAGGAAACTTGATGATTAAATGTAATAAGATGTCCTTGTTGGGAATCTGGAAAATAAAATATATTAGGTATAAACTAAGAATAGCTGAGTAAACGATGGACTTTAGTTAGCAATAACACATCAACGTTGGCTCATTGTACAAATGTACCACAGTAATGTAAGATGTTATTAATAAGAGAAAGAAATTTGGTGTGGGGTATACCAGAATGTTATGTACTGCCATCTCAATTTTTCTGAGTAAACTTTTCTATAAATTAAAACAATAAGAATATTTTTAAAAAGTTTTACCAACAATAAGGTGTCCTATTATATAATATTTCAACAATGAATATTATAAATTTTCAACATTTTCCCCAACCTGATAGGTAAAACAATAATAAAATTACTTAATTTCTCACTTGCATAAAACGTTCATTGAACTAGTAAAAATGGTACATTTTACTGAAAATAAATTATAATTTAATAATCCTGATTTTTTTTTTTTGAAAAATATAAATTCTTACCATCAGTAATCTGGTCAAAAGAGAGAAAACCAAACTTCTAATTTAAATGATCTATTACTAAAAATCCTATAGATTTAAAAAGGAATTAATTGTATATATAAACACTCTTCATGAAAATAACTATAAAATTTAGATGAAATTCAAAAATTATTTTAAAAACAAAATTCTTCCTTTTTAATGTGGGCATTGAGCTCATGTCCTATGCAGGGACATGGATGGAGCTGGAGGTCATATCCTTAGCAAACTAACACAGGAACAGAAAACCAAATAATGCATGTTCTCACTTATAAGTGAGAGCCGAAGGCTGAGAACTCGTGACACATAAAGGGAAACAACACACGCTGGGGCCTTTTGGAGGGTAGAGGGTGAAAAGAGGGAGAGCATCAGAAAAGGTAACTAGTGGGTACTAGGCTTAATATCTGGGTGATGAGGTAGTCTGTACAGTGAACCCTCATGACACAAGTTTAC
The DNA here is from genome assembly GCF_028885655.2 of Pongo abelii. NCBI lineage: Eukaryota > Metazoa > Chordata > Mammalia > Primates > Hominidae > Pongo > Pongo abelii. The sequence continues at coordinate 88,599,846 of NC_072002.2, read as the reverse complement.
CTATGGGACAAACCTGCACTTGTACCCTGAACTTATAAAAGCTAAAACAAAACAAAACAAAACAAAAAACACTGTGCAATGAAACTGTAAAAGAAAATTCAAAATATGTATTCTAATTCATAATACAAAATCTCCCCAATAAAAAAAAATCTAAGACCTGATGACTTCATTAGTAAATTTTTCATTTAAGAAGAGAATAGGGGCAGGCGCGGTGGCTCATGTCTGTAATCCCAGCACTTTGGGTGGCCGTGGCGGGTGGATCACTTGATGTCAGGAGATCAAGACCATCCTGGCCAACCTGGTAAAACCCTATCTCTACTAAAAATACAAAAATTAGCCAGGTGGGGTGGTGCACGCCTGTAATCCCAGCTACTTGGGAGGCTGAGGCAGGAGAATCACCTGAACTCAGGAGGTGGAGGCTGCAGTGAGCTGAGATAGCATCATTGCACTCCAGCCTAGGTGACAGAGTGAGATTCCATCTCAAAAAAAAAAAAAAAAAAAGAGAGAACCAATATTATGCATACAATTTCCCTTAATTGTGAAAGGTGGGTCATTGCCAAACTTTGGTAATTAAAGCAGTGTACCACTGATAGAAAACTTATATACAGTCTATTATGAGAAAATAAAATTAGGACCAACATCTTTAATGACTATAGATACAAGCAAATGTAAACCACCATAATAATAAAGTATAGTCAAAAATATAAAAAAATAATTTCCAGGAGGAGTTTATCCTATAAATGGAATTTTGGTTTAAAATTCAAAATTAAACGTTGCATTATGACTATTAGAAGATGCAAAAGTAATTAGATAAAATTCACCATACATTTATAATTAAAGTTCTCAGCACACTCAGAGTAGACAGGAACTCCCTCATTCTAATTAATGGCATTTTTGAAAAACTTATGTAGTTAACACCATATTTATTTTTAATATATTAAGCTCTTTCCCTGTAAGATCAAGAAGGCAAAGATGTCCACTGTCACTAATTCTATCAAATATTGTACTAAACATTCTAGCCTATGTAAGGCTAGCAAAATGCATATATTATATATATAAAATATATATAGCTATATAAAAATATATATTTATATATAAAAATTTATATATATTTTATATATATAAAAATTTATATATATTTTATATATAAAAATTTTTATATATTTTATATATTTTTTATATATAGCTTTATATATATTTGCTGATATTTATGGGTTGTGTTACATATATATAGCATGTATTTATGGGTTGTGTTATATATATAGCATATATAGCATATGTGTGTGTGTATGTGTGTGTATGTGTATATATACATATATGTATATATACACATACATGTCACAGCAAGTCACCATTATACATGTACAAGGATAGACTGTAATGATGTGTAAATGTATGGATCAGTCCTTAATAGCATTATGCCTTTAAAGGATTGCTTTATTGGTTAAAAAAAAAAGACTGAAATACAATTATTCCCTATTCTTTCTCTTCATTAGTGTTATAATTAATAATTTAAATTTAAATTATTCAAAGCTCTAGATTTAATTTAAAAAGAAAAATTAATTATTAGCACTTTAATAAGTAAGAATTCATTTGTATATAAACGAATTAAATGGATAAAATTATATAAAATATTCTATTTTCTAAGTGATATCTATATTTTCCAAGAAAATGAAACAAGAGCTTATGGTGTGCCAGAATGTTTTTTTAAAAAAGAAAACCTCCAATATGTAGCACTTTCCAGTTTGCCTGCAGTGAATACTCTTACATCAGTGATACACACAATCAGATCTGGAGAGCCAGGGCTCTCTAACTTCAGGGCACCACAAGAAACAACACACTCTGAATTTGTTCTTTTCACAGTCTGTATTGTTGTTTGTCCCTGGACCACACTGAAAAATGACTTAAAGATCTAGACTTCCCATGACAAGGGACTTTCTAATGATCCCCAAGCCATGAGTATCTGGAGTCTATCAACAGACCTAGGACTCTTAAGAAAATCAGTGGCAAATGAATGTTTCAACTGTTGGAAGAACTCAGTATTCCTATGCATTCTCCCAGAGGCAATGAGTATGAAAGTAGGGAGTGTGTTTGCTTTTCCACAAAAGTATTGGTCTGTAGGGTCAACATGTCAAGGAGCATCCTGGGGTAAGATTTGGAGAGCCTCATTCAGATAACTTTGCTATGGATGCAAGAATAATTCATTTGCTCTTTTCTCTCACTGCTTTTTGAAATGAAAGGATAGTTTGGCTTTATGGTAGAAGTAGAAAGGGAGAAACTGACAGCTTTATATGCTAGCTCATGAACATATCATAGTCAAATCTTCCTTTGCCTATCCTTAATCAGACCAAGGAAGACTTAAGAGTTTCACTCATATGGCAGAGCTGGCATTTAGTGATACAGGATGATAAACTAGTATGCACAAAAATGTTCTGTTTTCTCACTTGAATTTTTAAAAAGATTTTCTCCAGTTTCTCTGAAACAGCTGTTTCAGAACTGAGACAGTAGAAATGGTGAAATTTTGGATCTATGTAAGCAAAGCATCTAAAAATAATGTCACTTTTCAATGAATAGAGACACAGGCAAATATGACTGTGATGTTAATTTTAACAAACATAGAAAATATAAAAAATGCAAATAAAGAACTATAAGCCATATTCAGAATTAGTAACTTAAAAAGTGACATACATACTTCCATCTTTTGTCTACCTACTTGTCTAACCGATGTCTATTTAGATCTGTGTCTATACCTGTATCTACCTATCATCTATCTAACTAAAATGTCGTTCAAATTTTCTCAATACTCTCGATATCTATCCTGACAGCTGTTTTGCATTTATTTAATCTGTTACTTCTGATCTCTATCTTTCAATGTTGCTGTGTCATTTTGTTTTATCTGTCATGTGGAGATAGTATATACATTTTATTTGTTTTTCTTGTTGATTTTTATCTAATTCGTTATTAACTGTCTTTATCATGGAAATTTATCCTTTTTCTCATTCTTATCACAGATGTATTTGTTTTAATTTTTCATCTTATATTTATCTTTCCTATTTACCATGTCCTGTTTGTTTCTATTTTTATCTTTCTTCAGGCTTCAGATGGGTTGGTGACAAGATTTCATTGTTTTATTTGTTTTTGTTGTTAAAAAATTTTGTTCATTAAAGATTTGGAAGTTACACACTCTACTTATATTCCTTTTTCGTGATTACTCTTAGATATTGAATGCCTATTTTGAATGTGATTTTTTATTGCAAATGCTAAAACAAATCATAGCCTCTAGCCTCTTTCTAAATAATACAAAAATCTTAGTTTTCTTTTTAGTATTTCTGGATATCTCCATTTCCATTTCCCAATATATTTTTGCCTAGAAATTTTGTTTCGCTTATTTCTAAATATGTATTGATGCAGAGAGATAGACTGGTAGAGGAAGAGATATAGATAGGTAGATAGATAGATAGATACATACATACATAGATACATAGATAGACAGATGCATTCAAGCTTCTGGTTTTGAGATCCACTTGAGTTTCATTTATTGGTAATCTCCTTGCTTTTTCCTTCCAAGCTGATTTTTAACATTTTATCTCCTTAATATTATTTCGTTTATTTCATTGCATCTACTGTTATTTCTATTACTTTGATTTGTCTTGTATCCTTACTGACTTTTCCAAAACGAAGCCTTGCAATTTTCTGAAGATAATTCTGAGCCGTTATGTTTTCAAATATTGTGTCACCTGTGTTCTCTCTACCCGATATATGTTAGTACCAATGGATTTATCCTCCATACATCCAACTTGTTTTTCAAAAATGTTAATCTACTTAAAAAATTTTAGCTACATTCTCAGTTGAATCTTCCAGTTTAGTAGTTCTTGTTTCTGTTAGTTTTGTATTCAACACATCTACTGTTGTTTTCCAAATTTTTTTTAAATTAAAAAATATATCAGTTTTCTTTTTTAAATTTTATGGCCTCATTGTTTTGTATTTATGTTTCACTACCCAGTCTCTATTTCATGGGCATTATTCCTTCTGTTTATCATGGGCAGTATTAAGCACACTTACTATGAAGGCTATCAAATTGCTCAATTCCCTCAAGCACACTTACTATAAAGGCTATTAAACTGCTCAGTTCCCTGTTTTTCCTCACTTTCATGTGTTCCATTTGTTGAACATGCTGCTGTGTTTCTCACTGTGTTGGGCTGGTCTCATACTCAGTGATTCTTGCTTTGAGGTCATAGTGTGGGTGAGTCACAGTTTCTCTCCAGGTATGGAGCATGAGGTTATCCTTTGTGGATGCTTTAGTAATGACCTCAGCACTGGTCTTCTAGCCGAGCTCTGGTCCGAGTCTTTCATGGTCATCTTGTTTAGGGGCTTTTCTCATGTGTGACCAATGTGGTTTCAAGCTTCTTCCTAATGTGATGCCCCACTGTGGCACCTGGCTACAACCCATGTCATCTCCAAGGATGTCCATGGTCATGTCCATGGTGCCATACTTGTGCCATTCTTGGACATGACGATGGTTGTATCTCAGCTGGGTTCTGGCACTCTCCAGTGGGGTGAGGATAGTATGAGAGATTCCTGGGCCCTGGTGTGGCCAGACAGCATGTCTAGAGTCTTAGCTCTGCACAGTGTAGGACCCTAGCCCAGAGCTTCACAAATGTTTCAAATCCTCATCCCCAGTTCTATGTGTGCAGACAACTTTCTCCATACCCTTACTACAAAATATTGGTTCCTACTATGGGTGTTGTTTTCTTACTTTTAGGGATATTTATCTATTTCTAACGGATGAATATTCCCCATTTCTAACTGATGAATATTTATAATAATTGATTATACTTGTTTGTTTATTAATTTTTAACAAAGTAATTTATTACATCTACTGTATTTAAAGCAGAAACATTAGGTTTTAATATGTGCTCAGCCGAATGGGGCATTGAGTTTTATTGGACTTTTCTTGGTCTTTGTGTTGATACAAATGTACTTACAATGATTATTATTACAATCTTCTCCTAGAACTTCTGGGAAAAGTATTAACTACCTTTCCTGGATATGGCAGAATATTCCTTTCTGCCATAACACACACACAATGGCCTTAAAATTAAATATTTGCATTATATAACTGCTTCTGTTCTGATTCATTTAAGATAAAATGCCTACCTGATTATAAATAGACTTCTCAAGACATTTTTCAGGTAAAGAATACATGGCCATTCCAATGATCAATTCTGGTTCAAAAGAAATTTCTACTCCTAATGAAAAAAATGCATAAAATTCAAATAAGATTAATCCTATCACTTCAGTTTATTTGTATTTTATATTTCCTATTGGTTTGTGGAGTAAATTCTAGGTTGAATTTTTGTGTCTAGGACCAATTATAGTTTCATCAACAAAATGCTGATACGTGAGGTTTCCTGGGTATATTCAATAAATCATCTCAACTATCATTTCTTTTTATTTTTCTGTATATGCTACTCTTTCCATTCAAAACTTCTATGAAAACATTACGGTCTGCTGAAGACACTAAGTTAGTGATTGTGGCTTGATGCCTACATGAAATATGGCTAATAAATTCTTCCTCACCTTTCCACACTACATTTGCATTCATTTCCTCTATTTCTTGCTCTATTTTATTCTTATCCATCAGAGACACATCAGTGACAACTAAGGTGAAATATATACTTTGGCATTTTTTGCGCACATCATTGTGCTATACAATGTATCAATCCCTAGGTTTGCTTCAGTTGGGAACAATGTTTTACTTTCTTTGATTTGCTTTATTTGCGTTTACAAAATCATTTGTTTTTATTGTTTGAATTTGCACCTCTCTACATCTCATTCCCACAGAAGACCTTTGACTGCTCACTGAACTTAGTAGGGTTAAAAATTAAAGGTGAAGGCCGGGAGTGGGGGCTCACACCTGTAATTCCAGCATTTTGGGAGGCCGAGGCGGATGGATCACATGAGGCCAGGAGTTCGAGACCAGCTGGCCAACGTGGTGAAACCCCGTCTCTACTAAAAATACAAAAATTAGCGAGGTGTTGTGGCAGGCGCCTGTAATCCCAGCTACTTGAGAGGCTGAGGCAAGAGAATCTCTTGAACCCAGGAGGCGGAGGTTGCAGTGAGCTGAGATCTTGCCACTGCACTCTATCCTGGGTGACAGAGGGAGACTCCTTCCAAAAAAAAAATAATAATAAATAATAAAACAAAGCAGACTTATAGGGTAGCACAAATAAATAAATGGCTATTTATATTCTCCACTTGCATTCTGCACACCATTTGGTTCATTCCTTTAAAAATTCTCAACCAAAATAGTTACTTCATTGATAACTCATTAGTTTATTTTTCAAGAATAACAAATGTAACACCAGCCATTGAAATGTATTTAGAATAAAAATATTTTTGTAGTTTAGATGATATAAATTAAAAGTCTTAGCAATTTCTAAAACCTAGGCACACATACAAAGGCATCATAAATTATTAGCCATTCTTGTTAATGGAATTTATAGTAAGACTTAGTCCAAGAAGTTGGAAAGTTAGATTGCCCTAGGGTGAAATTTTAAAATCAGTGCATAATGGATCAGAGTAGAGGTATGAAAAATCTTTTAGAATGAGAAAAAAATAGTTTCTATAAATATAGAGGTGGGTTTATAACTTAATTAAGTACATTAGCATATATAAGTTAGGAAATATCAATTCAAAGGCCATTCAATCATCTTTGAAAGCTGAAAAAGAGAGGACCACTTTCAATTTTCTGAGCAGCAAGAATCAGAGCCAATGGACTTGGGGTGTTCTAGCCTCTTGGTAAAACAATTCCTACTTTGAGATGTCTGTATCATTCTTGATATAATTAAATATTGTACTCTAACTGCTCTCGTTGATTTTAAGCTCACCCACACTATCAGCTTCCCCTCTCTGTCTGTTTAGGTAAAATCACAGGGAGTAATAATCTGAAGCCTGTAGTAACTTTGCCACTTGGCATAGAAATTAATCAATGCTTCCTTTTCTTCACACTTGAGCTGGGGTGAATTTACCCTTAGTTCATTGGATAAGTCACTTTTCTGAGCCTGAAAGCAAGAGGGCTCAGTTTTCAAACTGAGCAAATTTACTAAGATATCATCTAGCATTGAATGGGGCATCCAGAAAAATGACTACAGACTATTTCCTAGCCTTCCCATGCCCTCAGCAACTTTGATGAATGAGAGTATGTCTATTTTCTACACTGATATCCTAGGCAAGGCATAATTCTCCATAGAAAATTGCTAATAGGTCAGTGTGAGAAGTACCCAGGAAGAGAATTGGGTAGAATGTCCATTTTTTCAAATAGAATTATCTTAAAATTATATTTTTTCCCTAAAACTTTTAGATCCAAACAGTTTTAACTTTAGAGACAAAATTATTTATCCTATTCAATAAAGGAAAATATGTGACCTGGTGTTTCATCAAATAACAGGACAAGTTTTAAGATATATCAAAGCTTTCAGGAGCAATGCTCTTCTGATTTAAAATGGAGGGCAATTTCTATCATAATAACATTAATATCCTTTACTTCTCTAATAACTGAGAAGAATGAATTAACGTTTTCATTCATAAGTTGACACATGCTAGTAAAACACCATGAGCCATTTGGGACAGAAGATTATTAGGAATAATAATAGGGCATTACATAATGGTAAGGGTCAATTCTCTGAAAACACATAACCATCCTAAATGACTTTATATCAAACAAGAGACTGTCAAAATACATGAGGCACAAACTGATACGAAAGAGAGAAGTAGACAAATACACTATTGTAGTTGAAGTCTTTAAGACCTCTCTGTTATTAACTGAAAGATCAAGAAGGTAGAAAATCAGTAGGGATGTAAAAAACCCTAACAGTGCTATCAATCAACTTGATCTAATGCACATTTATGGATACTTGAAATGACAGTAGAATACACATTCTTCTCAAGTCAACAAGGAACATTCACCAACATAAACTATATTCAGTGCCATAAATCGTGACTTAACAAAATTAAAAGAATAGAAACAGCATAAAATATGTTCTTAGGCCACAACAAAATTAAAGTAGAAATCAATAACAGAAAGATAAATAAACAAATCTCTAAATACTGAAAATTAAACAATACACTTCTAATAACATATGGATCAAAAAGTATCAAGAAAAAATGAAAAATAAACTTAAAATATTTTTATTTTTGAATTAGTTATTTTTCAATATAGTTAAATTTGAAATTAAAAAATTCCTTGAAATATCAAATTTCAATGAAAGTTGAAGGATGCAGTAAAGCAATACTTATAGAAGTTTTATAGTATTAAATGTATATATTGGAAAAGCAAAAAGTCTAAAATTGTTAACCTAAGTGTTTTCCTTTGGAAACTAGAAACAGAAGAACTAATTAAGCCTAAAGCAAGCAGAAGAAATGTAGCAGTAAAAATTAGTGCAGAAATCAATGAAACAGAAAAAAAAACAGGAAAGCAATAGAAATCAACATTTTTCTAAAAAAAAAAATGAAGTTAATAAACCTTTAGACAGACTAAGCAAAAAACAAAAAACAAAACAGAAAAACAAAAAACAAACAAAAACAAAAGGAAAAAGAGGAAAAGAAAAGAGAAAGATAAAACACTCGTATAAATTCCTGATATCAGACATAAAAAAGGGTCATCATCACGGATCCTGTGAACAATAAAAAAAAAAGAAGGACTATTTTCTATGCCCACATATTATAATTTAGATTAAAAGGGTCAGTTCCTTGAAATATGAAAACTACCAAAACTCACACGAGGAAAAATAGACAACCAAATATCCCTACCTATTCAAAATTTTGTGTTAATAATGAGTGACCTTTTAAAATAGAAAGTACCAGCCCTGGATGACTTTACAGGGTAATTTTCAGTTTTATAACAATTTTATAACAATTTTGTTGAGATATAATGTACAGGCTGTATAAGTCACCCTTGTAAGCTGTAGAATTCAACTATTGCTTTATTCACAAAGCTGGAGTGTTCTCACCACAGTCAATTTTGCAGTATTTTCACCACCCCCAAAGAAACCCTGTACCATTAGCAGTCACTATTCTTATCCCTCTAAATCTCCAGTTCTAGGCAATCACTAATTTACTTTCTATATGTATATACATGCCTATTTTGGACACTTCATTTAAATAAAATCATTCAACATGTATTCTGACTTGCTTCTTTATATAGCATAATGTTTTCAGGATCATCCACATTGCAAAATGTATCAGTACTTCAGTCTACTTATTGCCAAATAATATTTCATTGTATGAATGTACAACATTTTGGGTTGTTTCCTCTTTTTGGTTATTATTAATTATGCTGGTATAAGCATTCGTGCACTGGTTTTGGTGCGGGCATATGTTTCGCCTTCTTTCTGGTATAGACTTAGTAGTGAAATTGCTGAGTCAAATATTAACTCTATGCTTAACTTATTGAGGAACCGCCAGATCATTTTCCAAAGTACTTCCACCATTTTACATTCCCACTAGGAATTTTACATTCCCACCAGGAATTTTAGATTCCCACCAGAAATTCCAACTTCTTAATACCCTTACAAACAATTATTTTTGTCGTTTTTCTTGCAATCATTCTATTGGGTATAAAGTAGTATCTCATTTTGGTTTTGATTTCCATTTATGAAGACTAATGGTGTTAAGCATTATTTTCTGTTATTGTGATTTGTATGTCTCTTGCAAATGCCCATTTAGATGCTTTGCTCATTTTTATTTGATTATTTATATTTTTATTGTGCTGGAGAAGTTCTTTACACATCCTAAGTATAAGTCCCTTATAATATATATACTTTTCAAATATTTACTACCATTCATTCTTTGGGTTGTCTTTTTACTTTTTTGATGGTATCCTGTGAGCAAAGAACTTTTTAGTGTGATAAAGGCAAATTTATCTATTTTTTGTCTTATGTCACTAGTACTTTCATTGCCCTATCTAAAGGGACTTTGCATAACTAAGGTCACAAATCTTTACTTGGATATTTTCTTCTAAGTTTGTATAATTTAAGCTCTTACATTTAAGTCTGTGTTCATTTTGAGTTAAAGTTTGTGTGTGGCATTTGGTGTGAGGAAGGTACCCAACTTCATTCTTTTGCTTATGAATATTCTGATATCCCAGCACCATTCTTTCCCCCCGAATTGTTTTGTGACCATTGTTCAATATGAATTGGCTGTAAATGTGAGGATTTCTTTCGAGACTTTCATGTCCATCCATTGGTCTATATATTTACCCTATAACTTTATCTCAGTCTTGATTACACGGTTTTATACCAAGTTTTATGACCAAGAATTGTGTGCCCTCCAAATTTGTTCTTCTTTTCCAAATTTGTTCCTCTTTTTCAAAATTGTTTTGACTGTTATTGGTCAGCTTGAATTTCCATATGAATTTTAGTATTTGCTTGTTGATTTTGGCAAGTAAATCAGCTGGATTTTGATAGGGATTGAATTGTAGCTGTGCATCAATTTGGCAGATACTGTTATCCTAACAATATGAAGTCTTCTGATCCATCAAAATGGGGTAACTTAACACTTATTTAGGTCTTCTTTATTTTGCAGTTTCACAGTGTGAGTGTTTTAATTCTTCAGTTAAATTTATTCCTAATTGTTTTATTCATTTTAATGCTAGTACAAATTGACTTTTTAAAAAATTACATTTTTGGATGGTTCATTGCAAGTGTACAGAAATACAATTGGCTTTTGCATATTGACCTTGCATCCTGGAAACTTGCTGAATTTGTTTATTAATTGTGGTAAACTTTTAGTGGATGTCTTAGGATTTTTTAATATACAAGATTATGTCATCTTCAAATAGAGCTTGCTTTATCTTTCTTTCCAAGCTGTATGCCATTTATTGCATTTTATGTCTTAATTGCCCTGGGTAGAATTTCACTGCGATGTTGAATAGAAGTGGTGATAATGACCATCCTTGTCTAAAATCTGACAAAGTCAGAAGCATTTGTCCGCTTAGCATCAACTGTGATATTTGCTATAGATTTATTGTAGATGCTGTTTGTCAGGTTGATAAGTTATCCTTCTATTTCTATTTTTTTATTTGTTTATCATGAAGTATTGTAGGACTTTAAAAAATTATTTTTATCCATCTATTGTGATAACCATCTTTTAAAACATTTTTCTAATAATATGCTATATTTATTAATTAATTTTCAGATGTTAAGCCACCCTTCCATTTTTGGATAAATCCCAATTGATCATGGTATATGATCATTTTCATATGGTGATGAATCTGGTTTTCTAATATTTTGTTGAAGATTTTTGTGTCTTCATAAAAGATTTTGGTCAGTTGTTTACTTATGATGTCTTCTGGGATTTGTGTCAGGGAAATAGATGCCTTATATAATCCGTTGGAAAGTGTTCCTTCCTCTTGTATATTTTTTGGAGGAGTTTGAAAGAAGTTGATATTAATATCTTTAAAGGTTTGGCAGAATTCACCTGTTAAGCCATCTGTGCTGTATGATCTCACTTCTACGTGGAATCTAAAAAAGTTAAACTCATAGAAGCAGACAGTGAAACAGTGGGTCTTTTCTGTATGGAAACTTTAAAAATTACTAATATAAATTATTGTTTTCAATTAATTCATTCTTAATTTTAGTAATTAGAGTCCTCCCCCTTTTTTTTAGTCTAAATGTTTGTCAGTTTTGTTGTTCCAAAGACCATGGGTTTAATTCCATTGATTTTCTCTATTTTGCATCTTACTGTTCCTTCTTTCATTTTGAGTTTAATTTGCTCTTTGTTTTTCACTGTCTTAAGATAGAAGATTAAATTGTTGATTTGAGATTTTTTTTTCTTTTAAAGTCATTTATAGCTATATATTTCTCTTAAAATATGACTTTAGCTTAATTTGGTACATTTTGGTGTCTTATGTCTTCATTTTCATTCATATAAAACTTTTTTTCTAATTTCTCTTGTTACTTTTGCCTGATCCATCGGATATTTAGGAGTATGGCATGTACTATCATCATATTTGTCACTTTTTAAGTTAGTTTCTGTTGCTGATTTTTAATTTTATTTCATTGTGGTAAAATAAAATACATGCTTGTTTTTAATTTAATGAGGCTGGTTTCAATTGTGAGGATCTAGTGAGGTTCCTGGGGGTAAAACCCACAAAAGTGTGGGGGTCAGCTAAGACTGGGCCTCCAATAGTTCCTCATTCCTCTGCCAGTCTACTCCAGCAGTAAAGTGTCATTATTACCATTTACTTGTCTCTACCAGCATACAGCTCCAGTAATTTCCGCTGCAGGAAACCTGATTTTGGTTATGATTCTCTATATTCATATATTTCTCAATTTCAGGGTCTGTTTGCTCTGTGATCTCAAATCTTTGAGGGGTCCAAGGAAGTCATTGATTTTCAGTTTACTCGGCTGTTTATTTGTTTGTTTGTTTGTTTGTTTTAATGTGAGGATGGGAGACTGTCAATCTCCTTATCATGTTGAACTCAATCCAGAAGCCATCCTCCAAATCCCTCACTTCCTAATGATGATGGCAAGCTTTCCCATCCCTGGTAGAAACCGATCAATTCTGCCGTTTCTTAGATTTGTCTACCTTGTGCCACCCTCAGAGTTCTTCATTTGCTCTAGTGACCTTAACTTGAAATTATGCGGCCCCTTGAACACCCCCTACCCTACCCAACTTTCTACCCTCATCTTTCCATAACTTATCTTTGAAATTCTCTCCCACATCTAGAGTTTGTTTTTCAGAAACACTAGCAATAGCCCCATTGCCATCCCAACACTTTAATTCTCACACATTTATCCACATCTTTCTTCTTACTATCCCAGTTGATACATTAAATGGCTGATGAAAGCCTAGCTTCTTCTGTACATTCTTGTTCTAATTGTAGAAGGTCTGGAGCCCTCTGCATTGTCTGGTAGATTGAGTAGGGAAGTCCACACTTCTATTAATTAGCTGCTTAAGTTTTATTTTCTCCATTAGGCCATTTTCCCAGGAATTTCCATACTATACTAGTTCTTAAAAGGGATTATACTCCTTGATCAGACCTTTCAATTGAAGGCTTCAGATTTAATGAGGCAACTGAGGTTAATTTAATTAATTTGTTAAAATTGTATGCCCCAAATTATCTTACTGATGTATACTTATGTATTCAATAAAGTTTGTATTTGGACAGTAAAGCAATAAATCTTTGACTCAAGAGCCAAATTATATCGTAATCCAGTAAAATTATGTTTAATTAATATCTGGGATATGAAATTTGGTTTAAAAGTAGGGCTCTCTTTTAGAAACCTTCAAGAAAAAAATCTCATTAGGCTTCAAGATACAAAAATGCTTAGAAGTTTAGAAAAATTAAAAATAATGAAAACAAAAAATAGAAAATGTCTATAACAGAAATATCATTGTTAAGTGGAAAATTTTTCAATGGCAGAATTAACCTTTGATTTAACTGAGATAGACTCAATGGACATGAGGACTGCAAACCACTAGCAAGCTGCAGGTGTTCCTAAGAGTAAATGGTATTGGTGTTATTGTTGTATAATAGGAAATTATAATGGCTCTCTTTGTGGTCACTCACATAGGTTATGGAGTAGAGGAGCTGACCTTCTTACAGGGTGGCTCCTGGTCCCCAAAACACCAAATGTTTCAGGAAGGTTCAGACAAAAGTTGTAGTGCACTTTAACTTCAAGATTAACCTGAGACTGGTACAGTGTCACTTCTTCCACCTGCAATTCATGAACCCAAGTAGCTGACCAGCCCAGAATCACTATAGGAAGTACTACACCAAGGTATGAATAGTTGGAACTCCAGTTTCATGCAGGGAATCTTTGAAGTCTAGATGCCAAAGAGGGTGGAATAAGTGGTCTCAGCTTGTTTGAATGCTGTCAGTAAACTTTCCTGCGCACTTTACTACAAGTTTGTCTCTTGTCTATGCAATGTAATCCAATGATTATTTAAACATATTAATATATAGAAGTCTGTGACTTTGAACTTCCAAAGTAGAATGAATTATATCTGCTAACTCTAATTAAGGAAAAAGGGTTTCTTTTCTTTGAAGAGAATATTATGTTATTTTGCTTCACCTTTTGTTTACTAAACAAAAAAAAATCAAGTCTGTGATTATGAGATGTCAAAATAGAAACATCATCATCCTGGGGAAGCTAAAAATGTGTGTTCTTGCCCAGATGTGATATTTAACTGGTAATTTAATACAGTTGACCTGTGAACTACATAGGGGTCAGGGCATGGACCGTCTGCATTGTTGAAAATTTATGTGTGTATCTTTTGACTCTTCCAAAACTTAACTACTGTTGACTGGAAGCTTTACTGATAGCATAAATGACCAATTAACACATATTTTGTATGATGTAAGTATTATACAATATATTCTTACAATAAAGTAAGCTAGGGAAAAATCGTATGAACAGAAATATATTTACTATTTATTAAGTGGAGGTGAATCATTATAAAGGTCTTCATCTTTACTGTCTTCACAATGAGTAGGCTGAGGTGGAGAAGGAAGAGGACGGGTTGGTCTTGCTGTCTCAGGGGTAGCAGATGCAGAAGAAATCTACCCTATATAAGTGGACTCATGAAGTTCAAACTTGTGTTATTTAAGGGTCAACTGTATTTTTGGGTCCTTGGTATTTTCCCAACAATGAGAGGATATTGGATTTAGTTGACTCTGTTTTCTTCCTCTTTGAAACTTTATGCTTGATTTTACCTAATATGAACTTTTGGAGGAAATAGGGACCTCCAGGGGTCCTTCATCATCTAACTTATAAGTACAAATGTCTAGTTAAGATATTGCACATATTCTTGTTATCATAATGTTCAAGATCCTGAGATGCCTAGGAAGAAACAAGACATTTATTTATTTTTTTCTTATTTTAAGTTTAGACATTTCCTTAGGACCCCAATCTTTCTTCAGCCTACTGGCACCAGCCCAGTTACACACACACATGCATACACATACAGAGATGTGTTGAAAGAGGTTATCATCAGATCATCCTTTTCATTTTCTCATCAGATTATTATTGAGAATAAGCTTGTCCATCACTCCTGACTTTGTGGTGAACATATATTCAACTGTGGCTCCTGCCTTTTTCATTAGAGCCCTTTTAAGTCAGAAAAGTTTTTTTTCGTCAATCTGGGGCATAATATGGTAAAATGATCAAACTATAAGCTACTGGAACCAGGAAGTATGAATGATCATGTTTGATTCAGAAAATGCCCTAAGTTTCTTGTTTTCTACACAAGAGGGAACTTTAACTAGATAAAGCTCAGCCTAGCAGTTGAGCTTTTTCACCAAAATCCAGGTACTCTACAACCATTTCTATAGTTATAGAACTCAAGGAGAAACAAATTGGAGATATTGCATGCAAAATTAGAACAGCATGCTGCCAGTACATGTTATAATGAGAGCAAGCTGACTTGCAGAAGAAAATTGACCCTATCTGTGTAACTAAGAAAAAATAGGGCACTACAAATATGGGAAGACTTTAAACTTAAAAGTATGAAATTTGAATAACGATAGACTGAGAAACATAATTTTGTGCAATTCATACCAACAGTCCTGGTCTGTGAAAAGGATCGATTCAATACAGATGGCTCATCATTCAAATAGCATCAGTCATTGAAAAGGAACTAGAATGTTGTAAAAAGGAGAATGTTATAAAACAGCTGAGCCCAAAGAAATCTGATTTGGTTTTGTCTGGAAAATGATCTCACTGATTTCTTAGTTAAGGGAGAATGGATGTTAAAGTCAGAATAAGACTAAATCTTCCTTTTAGATTTATCCATGTGTAATTTTGACCCAACCTCTAATAATCTGCATGTGATTCTTGCTTGCATAATGGTCATTCTTTATCAATAGGTTTCTTTGTTATTAAAAAAGGAGTCATTAAAAGGCAGGTACCTAACAAGGTGACCACCAATCTATAACTAATATTGATACTTGTCCCCAGAATTTATAAGCTAAGATTTTAATAAAATGCAGTCCATTCTGATTGTATCACGTTTTATTTTCTCCGTATTTCTAGGTTAGTAAATGATCTGCAATTTTCAAAACCATATTCATTTGTTTAAAGAGTAGTGTGTCTTTAGAGTGCACCTTCTGAAGTTCTTGTTAAATATGCAGAACTTCTGAGATACCGACTAAAAATTGAGAATGACTCTTATGAGTTTTTTGGTCTATCTCTGTAATAAAAATATAATTAGTTTATGAACCCAAATTTTTCTTACGTTCAAACCTTTTTATATAGGGTATAGACATTTATTGCATACCACTATTTATTATTGGGGATTCTGCTAGCCATAGTAAATGAGAGGATATTAGATAATTTTCAATTATCTCTGCTAAATCAATACAAGTGAAAAATAAAATACAAATGATTAGTAGTGTGTAACAGTAGAAATCCAGACAAAACATCTCCTCAAGGGTTTTCTTTTTTCCTACTGTCAGGTCAATTTTGATTCAAAAATGGGTGGTGACGATGAATAAAACTAATGCACACAGATTGAATCTCAGAATTGGGAACGGATGAGTAAATATTCAGCACTTGTGTTCCCTCTTTTTAGAAAATGCTTTGTCAGCAAAGCAACTTGACAATGCTTCTTGAAGGAAAAATGATCACAGAGGGTTTCATTTGGATCATAACTATTCTTAAATGAAATATATATCTGGAAATCACAATACTCTAAGACCTGAATGATTTTTAATATAAAATTTAAATTCCACTCTTGAATTATTAACTAGGCCATTTTGTCAAACCAATTATTAATTGTTTATAAATATTTCATTGTAGCTAGTACTATTTTCCAAAGTCATAGTCCTGAAAGAGGATTTGTAAAGAAAAGTAATGTGCTCAGGTCTTCTTATATAAAAATTACAGGTAAAATATTAGCTATTGATAAGCTATGAAAGATTTTAAACTTCCCAACCAGGCTACAGAAATTTCCTTACAAACGATGGCAATTTAAAAGAGATTTCAGTTCCATTTCTCAGTGTTAGTTTGGGTGCCTATATGTAGGGCAACATGCTGAGGTCTGGATACAATGAAAACGAAAGTGGTATTTGTGTACCTGTAATGGAGTAAAGAAACATATGATTCTGTTTACATTCATATAAGGAAAAGTTCATTTACAACAAAGTTCTTGGTATATATTTTATAATTGGAAAACTTACTGAGTTTCTATGTGCTAAGGATAATTGCTAAGTTTATATACTGAGTTCTGTTATAAAGAATTGCAGAAAGAACTGATAATAATGGCAAAATATTCTGAGAAAACTGGAAAAATTGCTCAGACCCAATTTCCTGATGAAAAGACTGATGTTTTTGACAGTTCTGAAAATTGTTTTTCTTTTCTCCTGTTGCTCTCAGCTAATTGTAATATCCATATTTCACTTTTTATTAGTGCCAGATTGCAAAACCCCTGTCAACAAGATTATAACAAGGTTATAAATGTGGGAAAAGAATAATACAGATTTCCTTCCATATGGTATATATGTACATGTAGGACTTTTGGAATTTGTTGCCATGTGCCAAGGAGCTCGGTAATAACCAAGATGGAATATCAAAAGATGAGACAAGGTCATTAGAAGAGGTGATATCACCCGGTGATATTACCACCGGGAAGGTGAAGATTGCAGAAAAAAAAAGAGGCAGCTTTGCTTGTTTTCCTCATTAGCTTCCCCTCCTTCCTCTAACACATATTCACAGGTACACTGTTATGGAGAGATAATGGAAAGTATTAAGATGGGCAGTAAGAGTAGTGGGGTTGCTGTAGAGGGGATGTGGGGATGGTTAATAGGTACAAAAATTATGAAGAATGAATATGAATAAGACCTACTATTTGGTAGCACAACAGGGTTACTACAGTCAATAATAACATAATCATACATTTTAAAATAACTAAAAGGGTACAACTGGCTTGTTTGTAACACAAAGGATCAATGCTTGAGGGACGGATACCCCATTTTCTATCATGTGACTATTACACATTACATGCCTTTCTCAAAACATTTCAGGTACCCCATAAATATCTACATCTGGTATGTACACACAATTAAGTAAGTAAATAATAAATATACATTTTATTGCTACCCCAAACCCACTTCCCGTTCTTTGTGATGACACAACTTCAAATTTCCTTTGGCAACCAACCCTCCCCACATTCGTTCATGTCATTTGGGATTATTCTAATATAAAGCAATCAGATTATCTCATTTTCACTGCCACCACAATTGGTTCTAGAGTAGTTGTTATGGTTTGAATGTATGTGTACCTCCTAAATTCCTGTGTTGGAACTTAAACCCCAAGATGATGGTGTCACAAGGCGAGGCCTTTTGGAAGTGATTAAGTCAGAAGGCTCTACCCTCATGAATGGGTTAATGCCTTATAAAAGAAGTTGAAAGGAGTACCCTAGTGACTTTGCCCTTTTCCCTCCTACCTCCGGCCATGTGAGGATGCAGCAAGAAAGTCCTCAGCAGACACCTGATCTGAGGCCTGGATTTTGGACTTCTGAGTGTCCAGAATTGTAAGAAATAAATTTCTGTTCTTTATACATTACCAAGTCTAAGGTATTCTGTTATCGCAAGAGATAGAGACTAAGACATTGGTCTTGGCCAAGTAAGGCCACTGTGAGGCTCTAAAGAGGCACCCTGTGGGGAGACCCCGAGATGGCAAAGGACATTTAAGTCCTCAGATGAGCCACACGCAAGGAAACCAACTGATGACATGGATTCTGAGGGTGTCTGAGTCCTGGATCAAGCTATGCTTGACAACATTGTCATCTTTCCAGTGGTGACAGTCAATAAATAACCTTCAGGTTTTACATAAAATTTATTTGGCATTTCTGCTGCATACAAATGAATTAGTTCCATAACACATTTGTAGATGTTTTGCCATTTTCCCATAATCCAGCATGCTCCAAGATGTACTACTGTATTAATACCAAGTATTGTTCTGGTAAAAAAAAAAAAAAAATGAAACAGTAAGTTTTTGCTTTCCTTGCCCAGTCAAATTGTTTAGCTAACTCACATGGAGTTATATTTTTAAAATCCCATCTGAAGTCTTAATGACTCTAAGAACAATGTATGTAGGCAATATCCAGTTGCTATGTATAAAATTTCAAGAGTTGCTTACAGAGTTGATTAAGATGGCTTGATTTGATTTGAATAAAGAAATGATTGGCCTCAGAAGGATTTGTTTCTGTCTTTTTTCCTATCTCTATATATAGATCAAGTATTCTGCCATACATTTTGTTAATGTAGCCTTGGACATGGAGAGTTAACAAAAAACAGGGAAAATAAAATGTTATGTACTTTTTTTTTGGTGGGGAGGGGAAGATATTATGTGTCTGACTTCCTCTATGTGCTTTAAGTTTACTGGTCATCAGATAACTAACACTGTATTCATCACCAACTTATAATCACTTAGTAGCTTATGATGACGTGTGATTTGGATATTTAATGAGACTTGAAAAGAAACAAAATTCTTTTTTGTAGCTCCCTACATATATCCAATAACATAAGCTTGACACGTGCAATAAGTTGAAATGCCAGATGCTCATATCATGAGTATATTTGCCGAAGTGTCTTTTGCTCAGTGCCTGTAACAGAGTAGGTTCTGCAAGACCATTCACTCCATCAGTCTGAGTCCCACGCTTCTGTATGAGAGGGATTTCAACACTGCATATTACTCATGATCTCGCCACATGTAAAATAAATCTTTTTGCAATGTACAGAATATCTTTGCTTTCAACACTATGTAAAGCATAAAAGAAGAAAAACCAACACTAAATTATTTGAATCTATTATAGATTAATATTTTAATTTTTTTATTATTAAGAATTTGATAAATTATGTAGGAAGGCCAAGATAAATTAGCTATAAGAAGCTCATTTGAAGATGCCGAAATTCCACTTAGAACTAATTTGCTAATTAGTCCAGAAATAGGCTGTGTTGACAATGCTCATATTTCATGGATGTATTCTCTTCAATTCTCATAATCTTTGTGACCATGAGATTGATTAATAAGTATTTTATCAGAACTCTTTCTTTCAAGTATGGTGTAACCTTGCTGTACATCTTTGATTTAATTCCTGCCGAGCTCCATTTAAGAAAAATAGCAAATTTGTTTTTGTATCAACAAATGGCACTTTCATTGTTACCTCCATTGAACGTTACCCTGAGACAAAGAAAATACTGTTTAGTTTTATGTTCGCTGATTTTTCAAAAAATTAATTTTGACTAAGCATTCATTTTTCTTCCTAATAAATTGATGTGTCCTCACTATATCTGTCATATTATAAAAATATATTGACAAAATAACAGCTTATATAAGCTACTTATGCCATCAACTTTTCTTAGTATGCATTCTGTACAAATAGTTTGAAATAAGTTATGCAGGGAAAGTACTGAATATTATCATTATCCTGTGCATCAACAAGCCACCTAACCATTTGGGAGTTTCATTAAAAATGACATTTGAGAAGAGCAACAAATTGGGACTTCCTAACCATTGTTATTCTCTGTGAGTGCCACGGGCTGTTTATAGATTACTCCTGCAACATACTTTACATGACAGAAAAGGAAAGGGAAAGGAAAGGAAGGAAAAGGAAGGGAAAGGAAGAAAGTAAGGAAGTCTAGGCAGCCTGAAATTATGAAATTATGGATTGCTTTGATGTACAATGACCAAATAAATAAATGAAACAAAAAAATGACATTTGAGAAAGAGAAAGAAAGAAAGAGAGGAGAGAAAGAGAAGAAAGAAAAAGAAAGAGAAGGAAGGAAGAAAAAAGAAAGAAGGAAGGGAGGGAGGGAGGAAGGAAGGAAGGAAGGAAGGAAAATGGTTAGTTTATTCTCCAACTATTGTTGGCTTCATAGCGTATTCTTCGAAAAGAGTGGCTGTATTTTTCCTAGCATGTTTCTCTTATTTTGAGCTTGGCAACTGAAAAGTTCTGGAAAGGAGAACGAAGGAAAAACAGAGTCTATGAACTTAGTATGAATTAACATTGAGATGGACACTTTGGCCTTCTGGTCTACCAGTAGAGCCCTATGGAATGATCTCTTGAGGATATAATGCCGAGGTATACTGAGGGAAATTATGTCAATGCTCAGGTTGGAAATA